>NC_064648.1:35123889-35151602 GCF_023864345.2 Schistocerca serialis cubense | reverse complement strand
CAAAAAATCCATCACACACTCCAGTGGTCAGCTGCAGAACAAAACGAGCCTCTGAGGCTTTAAATTGACAGTGTCATTGCAAAGCATATAAATTCAAATGGATATCAATAGCAGACTAGAAAGTTAGGCCATTATAGCACTTATGACTGAGGGCACTAACATTGTTACAGGAAGCACATAAAATTCATTAACAACTTTAATGCTGTGAGCATCCTTTCCCAAAAAGAAATGTCCTGGCAATAATACAAATCCTTTTCATTCATACTTCTGTCATAACTAGTAACCAAAAGAATGCCAATCATTAATAGTGTAGCATTATTTAGGGGAAAACTTTATAATGGTGAGTCAGCAGCATCTAAGATACAAGGTACAAGGAGAGGACACTTTATGAACTATGATGTCTAAACTGGAAAATTCACACCAGGCTGAATTAATGTCAACTTTGAGGAACATTTGGGATCTCTAGATTGGTAGCTTCTATAGCAGCCTGTAGTAATACACTGCCGTCATTAAAACCACTCCCTGAAACCATTCTAAATTTATGAACTTGTATAAAATTGAAAACGTCACAAAACGCATCTGCATCTCTGAGAACATATGCCTGTATGCTCTATAAACAGGAGGAAATGAAAGTGTTCTGGTTCTTTGATGGTAGATCCTGTTAAAGTCAGAATTCAAAGGGGCAAAGTAGTATTCAACCAGCTGCCCAAGTCAATGACAAGATCTTGTTACTGCCAGATAACAAAATAGAAATTCACTCAAGGTAAGCAGAAAGTTATGAACTTCTGACCAGAAACTGCCTTCAAGGAGACAAAATCAGAACTGCCCATAGCCATGTATACAAATACATACTATCCAAGTGAATGTTTTGTACTGGCTAACAATTTATGTGTTTAGTCACGTTCATGTTTACAAACAGACAAAGTAAACTGCCTTGTGGACAGCTCTTTACACTGAGCCTGGATTGTAATTACAGCTGATACAACCTCTGATCTGGGATGAAGTCTACACTCAGTGATGAGTCAGCCTCCGTGCTTCTCAATAGCACAACCACCATCTTTGTGTTCCTGATAATTGTGAGCTCAGAATCGCTCCAGTACACATTGTTACCATATGGATCTGCAAATGTCACTTGTTAGTCAGAAGAAATTGCCGTTTACTTACAACAACACAATTAAGCAGTCCACCCCACTCACCATATGACAAGCTCGTAATTGTCCCAATTCCTTTCTTGAGAAGTGATCTAATTACATTAGTAGACATTGCCATCCAGAACAATTTCTTCTCCTCACTCTCACTCATTATTAGCATGTCAAGAAACACTAACATTAAGGTTAAATTTTTTACATTCACTTCCGATATTTTTGTTGTAGGTTAACAGAAAAGGTTCAGGTATTTCTTGCAACACAAATTCAATGAGGAACCTGTATTGGCACCTGCTTGGTTGAATTTAAGTAGGGTCCACACATTGTTGTTGTTGTTGTTGTTGTGGTCTTCAGTCCTGAGACTGGTTTGATGCAGCTCTCCATGCTACTCTATCCTGTGCAAGCTTCTTCATCTCCCAGTACCTACTGCAGCCTACATCCTTCTGAATCTGCTTAGTGTATTCATCTCTTGGTCTCTCTCTACGATTTTTACCCTCCACACTGCCCTCCAATGCTAAATTGGTGATCCCTCGATGTCTCAGAACATGTCCTACCAACCGATCCCTTCTTCTAGTCGAGTTGTGCCACAAGCTCCTCTTTACCCCAATTCTATTCAATACCTCCTCATTAGTTATGTGATCTACCCATCTAATCTTCAGCATTATTCTGTAGCACCACATTTTGAAAGCTTCTATTCTCCTCTTGTCTAAACTATTTATCGCCCACGTTCCACTTCCGTACATAGCTACACTACACACAATACTTTCAGAAATGAATTCCTGACACTTAAATCTATACTCGATGTTAACAAATTTCTCTTCTTCAGAAACGATTTCCTTGCCATTCCCAGTCTACATTTTATATCCTCTCTACTTCGACCATCATCAGTTATTTTACTCCCTAAATAGCAAAACTCCTTTACTACTTTAAGTGTCTCATTTCCTAATCTAATTCCCCTCAGCATCACCCGACTTAATTCGACTACATTCCATTATCCTCGTTTTGCTTTTGTTGATGTTCATCTTATATCCTCCTTTCAAGACACTATCCATTCCGTTCAACTGCTCTTCCAAGTCCTTTGCTGTCTCTAACAGAATTACAATGTCATCGGCGAATCTTAAAGTTTTTATTTCTTCTCCATGGATTTTAATACCTACTCCGAATTTTTCTTTTGTTTCCTTTACTGCTTGCTCAATATACAGATTGAATAACATCGAGGAGAGGCTACAACCCTGTCTCACTCCTTTCCCAACCACTGCTTCCCTTTCATGCCCCACGACTTTTATAACTGCCATCTGGTTTCTGTACAAATTGTAAATAGCCTTTCGCTCCCTGTATTGTACCCCTGCCTCCAGAATTTGAAATAGAGTATTCCAGTCAACATTGTCAAAAGCTTTCTCTAAGTCTACAAATGCTAGAAACGTAGGTTTGCCTTTTCTTAATCTTTCATCTAAGAGAAGTCGTAAGGTTAGTATTGCCTCACGTGTTCCAGTGTTTCTACGGAATCCAAACTGATCTTCCCCGAGGTTGGCTTCTACTAGTTTTTCCATTCGTCTGTAAAGAATTCGTGTTAGTATTTTGCAGCTGTGACATATTAAGCTGATAGTTCGGTAATTTTCACATCTGTCAACACCTGCTTTCTTTGGGATTGGAATTATTATATTCTTCTTGAAGTCTGTGGGTATTTCTCCTGTCTCATACATCTTGCTCACCAGATGGTAGAGTTTAGTCATGACTGGCTCTCCCAAGGCCATCAGTAGTTCCAATGGAATATTGTCTACTCCGGGGGCCTTGTTTCAACTCAGGTCTTTCAGTGCTCTGTCAAACTCTTCACGCAGTATCATATCTCCCATTTCATCTTCATCTACATCCTCTTCCATTTCCATAATATTGTCCTCAAGTACATCGCCCTTGTATAGACCCTCTATATACTCCTTCCACCTTTCTGCTTTCCCTTCTTTGCTTAGAACTGGGTTTCCATCTGAGCTCTTGATAGTCATACAAGTCGTTCTCTTATCTCCAAAAGTCTCTTTAATGAGATAGGCCTCTACATCCTTACATTTGTCCTCTAGCCATCCCTGCTTAGCCATTTTGCACTTCCTGTCGATCTCATTTTTGAGACTTTTGTATTCCTTTTTGCCTGCTTCATTTACTGCATTTTTATAATTTCTTCTTTCATCAATTAAATTCAATATTTCTTCTGTTACCCAAGGATTTATATTAGCCCTCGTCTTTTTACCTACTTGATCCTCTGCTGCCTTCACTACTTCATCCCTCAGAGCTACCCATTCTTCTTCTACTGTATTTCTTTCCCCCATTCCTGTCAATTGTTCCCTTATGCTCTCCCTGAAACTCTGTACAACCTTTCAGTTTATCCAGGTCCCATCTCCTTAAATTCCCACCTTTTTGCAGTTTCTTCAGTTTCAATCTGCAGTTCATAACCAATAGATTGTGGTCAGAATCCACATCTGCCCCTGGAAATGTCTTACAATGTAAAACCTGGTTCCTAAATCTCTGTCTTACCATCATATAATCTATCTGATACCTGTTAGTATCTCCAGGGTTCTTCCAGGTATACAACCTTCTTTTATGATTCTTGAACCAAGTGTTAGCTATGATTAAGTTATGCTCTGTGTAAAATTCTACAAGGCGGCTTCCTCTTTCATTTCTTCCCCCCAATCCATATTCACCTACTATGTTTCCTTCTCTCCCTTTTCCTACTGACGAATTCCAGTCACCCATGACTATTAAATTTTCGTCTCCCTTCACTACCTGAATAATTTCTTTTATCTCGTCATACATTTCATCAATTTCTTCATCATCTGCAGAGCTAGTTGGCATATAAACTTGTACTACTGTAGTAGGCATGGGCTTCGTTTCTATCTTGGCCACAATAATGCGTTCACTATGCTGTTTGTAGTAGCTTACCTATACTCCTATTTTTTTATTCATTATTAAACCTACTCCTGCATTACCACTATTTGATTTTGTATTTATAACCCTGTATTCACCTGACCAAAAGTCTTGTTCCTCCTGCCACCGAACTTCACTAATTCCCACTATATCTAACTTTAACCTATCCATTTCCCTTTTTAAATTTTCTAACCTACCTGCCCGATTAAGGGATCTGACATTCCACGCTCCGATCCGTAGAATGCCAGTTTTCTTTCTCCTGATAACGACGTCCTCTTGAGTAGTCCCCGCCCGGAGATCCGAATGGGGGACTATTTTACCTCCGGAATATTTTACCCAAGAGGACGCCATCATCATTTAAGGGGCTCCGGAAAGGCTCAAAATCATGGAAAGTTCAATTTTTACTTTTTTGCGTTTTCTGAATCTGCAGACTATTACCTTTTAATAGATATATAATTTATTCAATTCCGAAGACTACAACTATTTTTAAATTTTTTTTGATATGTGTTCTACATGGGTGTGACCCACTGTGGCGCTGTTAAACTGCTGTCAAATGGTGTTATTAGTAACGTCCGTGTTCATCAGGTACATTTTAGTGATGTGAGATAAAGTATGTGTTGTGGCTAACCTGTGATGGTTCAAAATATATCGCTGGTGTGATTGTCGATTGTTTCATGTTTATTTACTCTGTCGTTATCTCGAAAATATTCGAAATTAATTCTGTTTCTTGAGTCTCTGTTTTGTAGAAGTATAATAATGAGTAAAAGTAAAGTTATTAGAAATCCTCTGAAGGCTTTTAAGAAAAGAAGAAATGTTGGAAAGCCAAAGGTATGTGTTATTACTGTAAACAATAAAGACGATAACCAAGTGAGTGAACCTAACCTCTCAAGTACACCTGCCCATAGCAGTCAAAGTGGGAAAGAAAATACTTCACAGAAGAAGCTTGGTTCAATGAGTGAAAGCTATGAATGTTTTATGGGCGAATCGGATGTGAATGAAATATTTGATATGTCGGTTCTCAAAGGAATTTTTTCAAACTGTGTAAGATGTATTCATTGTAGTGAAGTTGGTCTGGAACTGTCCATAATAAAGCACGTAGGACTTGCTAGTGAAATACAACTGAAATGTGATAAGTGTTCATACATGACCACCTTTTGGAACAGTGTTGCAGTAACTGCAACTGAAGAAAATGGTAGCAAAATCTACGAACACAACAACGAGCGATGCTTGCTTTAGACAAGGAACGCCTTCGGGCTGCAGACAGGGCTGTAAAGAGTCTAGAAATACAGGCAAGAGTAAACAGGAGGAGGAACAAGAGGAAGCTGGAGGAGGAGTTTGCAGAGGATGAAGATAATCCATCCTATGGACCTGGAATGCACTAAAAAGTTAATCCAATCTTTGTCGCTCGATTCCCAAAACTTTTATTTTCTCATACTAATTACATGTTTTCTAAGGATCTTCCAAACATATTTGTTTCAAACTTTCAGTAAATGTTACACAGTACCTTCTGCATAATTTAACACAGCCTTTTTCCAAAAAACTGTATATTTTTGAATATATAAATAAAAAATTGCAAAAAAATGTTGTGAATTTTCGTTACAATTGGAAAAAAAAATCATCTTTAATAACTGAACTAAAATTTTGTAAAATCCCTGTGTGAAGTTGTAGCCCATATTCCAATAAATAATCTGTAAAAAGTTCAACTTCCTACCTCAAATACTTTGTGAGGAAAGATATAATTTATAAGCGTTATTTTAACATTGCAAGTATAGGGCGTTCCGGAGCCCCTTAATCATACAGTAAAGCTGCATGTCCTCGGGAAAAATCGACAGAGGTGTTCTGAAATACGCCGCTTAGGCCAGGCCGCACTCGCAGCTGTTTCTCGGGCCGGCGGCGACAGGCCGAATGCACTCCACAGCTGCTGCCGGCTACGATACTTTCACGATTCACTCCAGTCTGCGATGGCACGACCCCTATGGAATGCTAAAAGTTCTACATCTTACTGAGAGATGGCAGGACGTGCCTGATATTGTCAATGGGGCTAGAATCGAACTGTGTCGTGATAAGATATGCCAGAAATAGTTTATTTATGAGTAAACACGCATATGACGTTACAAGTGTGATTATCGATTTACACGCGTAATGTTTGTGACAATGTGGTTCAAATGGCTCTGAGCACTATGGGACTTAACTTCGGAGGTCACCAGTCCCCTAGAACTTAGAACTACTTAAACCCAACTAACACACAGATCCATGGCCGAGGCAGGATTCGAACCTGCGACCGTAGCGGTCACGCGACTGAAGCGCCTAGAACCGCACGGCCTAAGATAACTCTCGTTGTACCTGGATTGACCTTCGCCAATCAAACTCTCCGTACGCCTCGCTGAAGTCCCGGACACCTATTCGCCCCTAGTCTGACTATTGCCGTGGTACAGCGGTCAGATAACCAGTCCACCGCGATGCCACTCAAACATTCGCTTGCAGGCGTTTCACTATAACTATTTCAATCTCGGTGCGCACTTGCGATTTACTTGTTATTTGCATATCGTTCACACGAATTCTTACAACACTGACTTTATCTTATCGAGTTTGGGTTCGAATGAATCGTCTTGACGTGCGGAATATGATTGCGAGGGCGGAATATGTAAGCAATGAAGGTCAGGAGGCCACGACGTCTTACAATCTCCATGAAGAGGAGTGTTGAATAAGCCAGGTGGAAACAACTCGACACAACACAATGCAGAAGACGACACGGAAATGACAAAGAAGGGACGGCAGAATTCAAATTCTTGTCACGAAAGGAGGGAAACGGGCAGGCGAAGCTGGCCCTGAATGCGGCGCCAGACGACCCATCACCCTACCCAAGAGTGAGGAGCATCAAAGCGAAACTGCTGCATAGCAAGGGGAAGGAGAAGGAGAAGGAGGGAGAGGGAGAGGGAGGGGGAAAGGGAGAGGGAAAGGGAGAGGGAGAGGGAGAGGGAGAGGGAGAGGGAGAGGGAGAGGGACAGGGACAGGGAGAGGGACAGGGACAGGGAGAGGGAGAGGGAGAGGGAGAGGGAGAGGGAGAGGGAGAGGGAGAGGGAGAGGGAGAGGGAGAGGGAGAGGGAGAGGGAGAGGGAGAGGGAGAGGGAGAGGGAGAAGGAGAGGGAGAAGGAGAAGGAGAAGGAGAAGGAGAAGGTACGGCTATGTGGAGGTCGAGCGCGGCACGCTGCACCTCCTCAACAGGGAGAGCCAGACCGTGGAGGAACTGTGCGATGGCGAGGGGCGATCTCTCAAAACAAAGACAGAGGTCGAAACCCACGTTCAGAAACATTTCAAAGAACTGTTTCAAAAAGAGAAAATGAAAGCGCACTCAGTATCAAACGTTTTGCAGCTCAACGCGGTGTCAACGCAGGCAGGCAGAGCAAAACCGACGGAGATGACGTCAGAGAAGTACTGAAGAGCAGCGCCGACGGCATCCCGACGGAGTCTCCCAGTGCGTACTGGGACGTAATGGGCGGCAAAGTGACGGAGGTCCTCAAAGAGATCCTCAGCGGTGCGTGGACGGGACGCTCACACCGGTTCCAAAACATAAAGGCGCCCGTCGCATTGAAGGCGACCGTCCGGTCAGCCTTGTTTATGCGGACTATAGGGCAGTAACAAAGTGCACTGCAAACAACATAAAAACTGACGCGGTGAAAGCGATAAGCCCGTGGCAGACGTGTGCTGTGCCAGGTGGAAGCATATCTGACGCCACCGCCACGTGTAGAGGCGTGACAGCACGTGCACCGACCACCGCAAACACAGTAGACCGTCATGTGGCTTTCGATAGGATCGAGCACAATCAGTTGATGGAGACATTAACCAGACTAGGTTTCGGACTAAAATTGTCGAAAAACTACTAAATAATTCCAAGTCCGGACTGGGAGACACAGTATGTAGCACTGAACTGACGAGTGAGGGCGTTCTCGCAGTAACACTGGAGCCGGTATTGAGGAAGATCGCCGACAGCATCGCAGGCTGGTCGGTGTGGGACCAGACAGCAGCCTGCACGGCCTACGCAGATGACACGGGGAATCTCCGTCACACAGAGAGAAGACGTAACAACCGTAGAGCAAATACTAAACACCTTGGAACGAGTCTTCTGCCAACGGGTGTTCTGCCAACTGGGAATAAGCAAATACGAGCATCAAGCCAGTGCTATGTAGCGGAGAGCCATAAAGTGCTGGGCATCCCCATACAGCCTCGCCCACTCAGGGTGGCTACAGACAGTTGCAGAAACGTACTGCGTACAATACGAGGCCCCACGAGAAGGAGACGAACCCTCCATCAAAGAGAAGGCCTCAGCAAGACAACGACCGTATCGAAAGCCATTGATGCGGCGCAGACCCCGAGCATACGCACGGAGACAGCCAGAGCAATAACGGCAGCCGCGTGGCGCAGGGAAATGTCGAGAGGGCCGCAGCGGACGTGCTCGCTAGCGGCGGGAGGGGGAAGGCAGCGCCCGCTGGAGGTCACAGCGAAATATGCGGCGCCGCTGCTACGAAGGAGGCCAGCAGGAAAGGAGGAGAAGGCAGGCAGGCAGCACCGCAGGACCCGCCAACAGAGCCGGCGTGTAAAGCAGCGCTACGCAGGCGGCAGCTGTGGGGCCACTACCGCGGCAAACAACACGTACAAGGCGCTCAGAGGATCTACATCTACATCTATACTCCGCGAGCCACCTTACGGTGTGTGGCGGAGGGTACTTATTGTACCACTATCTGATCCCCCCTTCCCTGTTCCATTCACGAATTGTGCGTGGGAAGAACGACTGCTTGTAAGTCTCCGTATTTGCTCTAATTTCTCGGATCTTTTCGTTGTGATATTACGCGAGATATATGTGGGCGGTAGTAATATGTTGCCCATCTCTTCCCGGAATGTGCTCTCTCTCGTAATTTCGATAATAAACCTCTCCGTATTGCGTAACGCCTTTCTTGAAGTGTCCGCCACTGGAGCTTGTTCAGCATCTCCGTAACGCTCTCGCGCTGACTAAATGTCCCCATGACGAATCGCGCTGCTTTTCGCTGGATCATGTCTATCTCTTCTATTAATCCAACCTGGTAAGGGTCCCATACTGATGAGCAATACTCAAGAATCGGACGAACAAGCGTTTTGTAAGCTACTTCTTTCGTCGATGAGTCACATTTTCTTAGAATTCTTCCTATGAATCTCAACCTGGCGCCTGCTTTTCCCACTATTTGTTTTATGTGATCATTCCACTTCAGATCGCTCCGGATAGTATCTCCTAAGTATTTTACGGTCGTTACCGCTTCCAATGATTTACCACCTATGGCATAATCGTACTGGAATGGATTTCTGCCCCTATGTATGCGCATTATATTACATTTATCTACGTTTAGGGAAAGCTGCCAGCTGTCGCACCATGCATTAATCTTCTGCAGGTCCTCCTGGAGTACGTACGAGTCTTCTGATGTTGCTACTTTCTTGTAGACAATCGTGTCATCTGCAAATAGCCTCACGGAGCTACCGATGTTGTCAACTAAGTCATTTATGTATATTGTAAACAATAAAGGTCCTATCACGCTTCCCTGCGGTACTCCCGAAATTACCTCTACATCTGCAGATTTTGAACCGTTAAGAATGACATGTTGTGTCCTTTCTTCTAGGAAATCCTGAATCCAATCACAAACCTGGTCCGATATTCCGTAAGCTCGTATTTTTTTCACTAAACGTAAGTGCGGAACCGTATCAAATGCCTTCCTGAAGTCCAGGAATACGGCATCAATCTGCTCGCCAGTGTCTACGGCACTGTGAATTTCTTGGGCAAATAGGGCGAGCTGAGTTTCACATGATCTCTGTTTGCGGAATCCATGTTGGTTATGATGAAGGAGATTTGTATTATCTAAGAACGTCATAATACGAGAACACAAAACATGTTCCATTATTCTACAACAGATTGACGTAAGCGAAATAGGCCTATAATTATTCGCATCTGATTTATGACCCCTCTTGAAAATGGGAACGGCCTGCGCTTTCTTCCAGTCGCTAGGTACTTTACGTTCTGCCGGGAACCGGATCGGAAAAAAAAGTTTCCAAATTCCACCTGCCCACAACATATCGGAAAGCGACCTACCACAGAATGCGAAAGCTAGCTGGTACCCAGTAGTCAACAGGACGGTACCGACAAATCAAAAACTCGCCCAGATAAAGGTGAAAGAATGTGACAAATGTGACGCATGCAGCTGCGTCGACACACTAGATCACCGTTCCACATGTAAAAACCGAGTCAACTTATCACGGTATAAGTGTATATTTTTTTATTTTTTATATTATGTATTTTATGATTTTGGTTGGGGTTGCTTTAAATATTGTGAGCTAGCATGAGACTATTAATTAACTTATACCGCGATAACACTCGTACGGACATCGGCTGCCCAGAAGTACGTACGGATTAATATTGTTTGAACACAGAGTGCGACTCACCGCCTAATAAATAGTTTTCGTGAGCGCTGCTATTTAGAAAGGAAAATATGCGTACTCTTACGCAAACTGTAATTATTAATATGGGCCTCAGGGGGCTACTGCTTATTTATGTACCAAATTACACAAAGATTAACTGAGATATTGCGTAATGTAATGATGTTTTTATCTTTCTTTTTCATTATTTGCAAGGCAAAACTGAAGAGAATCTCGTCTGCCGTTAGGCGGCCAAAATGAAACATACTGAACTCACTCAGTATTCTAAATATTAATAAACCAAATCTATTTTGACTCTTTTTAACTTTGAAATTAATGAAGGATCAAAACTGAGAAGTCTGTCGCATTTACATTTACTATTATGACATGATATTTTAATTAAATAATTGAGTCAGCGTAATGGCCGACCAAATCCTGCTAGAGGAGATGAGCTTCCGGCACTACGAAGTTCTGTAAAAACTGCTGGACAAGCCATGGGCGGTGCCCTGCATAGGTATATAGGGCGTCAAAGGAGGAATGGTCAATACTCACCCACACGACAGGAACGATCACTCAAAGTAAAAGCGTCCCGTTAACATCGGCTCTAAAGTGCATTCCTTAACATCTAGCACCATCTTTTCACCTTCTGTTTACTGGACTTTTTTTTTTTTTTTATTGCCCTGACTAGAGACGTCCATTCTTCTTCAACTGAACTGGCTAATGAGCTATATATCACTGCAGTATCTGCAGCTTCAGAGATCTTGTAGCGTATCTCTACATACCTTAGTGCTCCCATATCCCACTTCTTCACACACTTCAGCGTACTCTACACCACTACTTGTGACAGCCAGAGCGAGAGCACCAGCAGCAGCGAGTACTGTTTGTATAAAGCGTTTTTGTACTTATTTGCTGCGCTTAGCTTTTAAATAGTTTTTCTGGGAAAACCTAGCGTAGTTTTCGCGTCTCGTATTTCAGTGAGTGTTTCTTGATTATCAGAGAAGCTCATCAGAAGATTTTCTTGGGAATTTGTCACCGTATAGAGTAGGGTAAACATAGTCATGTGTAGGGACTGTGGTTGTTGTGAGCGGACGCAAGGAGAATTGGCCACTCTTCGGGGGCAGGTGGAGGCTTTGTCTGTTAGGCTCATCGAGCTCGAGGCGCAGGCGTCGGCTCGTAGTGGCGTTGGGGCAACTGTGGTGAGACCTATGCCTACTTCGGTGGCCTTGGAATCACATGGAACCCCTGATGTCGCTGCGTCTTCCGGCAGTGAGCATCTTACCGGTCAGCCATCACTCCAGGGTGAATGGCGGACAGTGGTGGGCTCGCGCGTGCCTGGCCGAAAGGCGAAGGTGGGATCTGGCCGCGTGGCAGCTGCCTTACCCCTTTCCAACAGGTACGGGGTGCTTCCTAGTGGTGATGACATCGTTTCCGAGCCACCACAGGATGCCTCGCCTGTTGGGCCAGTGGCCGATTCTCCGGCAAGGTCCCGACAGTCACAGAGGGCGGGCCTATTAGTTATAGGGAGCTCCAACGTTAGGCGGGTTATGGAGCCCCTCAGGAAAATAGCGGGTAGGTCGGGGAAGAATGCCAGTGTGCACTCGGTGTGCTTGCCGGGGGGTCCCGTCCGTAATGTGGAGGAGGCCCTTCCGGCAGCTATTGAACGCACTGGGTGTGACCGGCTGCAGATAGTAGCACATGTCGGAACGAATGACGCCTGCCGCTTGGGTTCTGAGGCCATCCTTGGTTCCTTCCGCCGGCTGGCTGATTTGGTGAAGACAACCAGCATCGCACGCGGAGTGCAAGCTGAGCTTAATATCTGCAGCATAGTGCCCAGAGTCGATCGCGGTCCTCTGGTTTGGAGCCGTGTGGAGGGTCTAAACCAGAGGCTCAGACGACTCTGCGACTATAATGGTTGCAAATTCATCGACCTCAGTTATTGGGTGGAGAACTATAGGGCCCCCCTAGACAGGTCAGGCGTGCACTACACACCGGAAGCAGCTACTAGGGTAGCAGAGTACGTGTGGCGTGCACACGGGGGTTTTTTAGGTTAGAGGGACCCCCCCCTTGGGCGAAACGATAAAATACCTGACGGCTTACCAGAGAGGACATTATCATCGTTGATAAAGAACGTCCGTCCTCAGAGACCAAAAACAGGAAAAGTTAACGTAATATTGGTAAACTGCAGGAGTATCCAGGGCAAGGTTCCTGAATTAGTATCTCTTATTGAAGGAAATAGTGCGCATATAGTATTAGGAACGGAAAGTTGGTTAAAACCGGAAGTGAACAGTAACGAAATCCTAAACACAGAATGGAATATATACCGCAAGGATAGGATAAACGCCAATGGTGGAGGAGTATTTATAGCAGTAAAGAATTCAATAATATCCAGTGAAGTTATTAGCGAATGCGAATGTGAAATAATCTGGGTTAAGTTAAGTATCAAAGGTGGGTCAGATATGATAGTCGGATGCTTCTATAGACCACCTGCATCAGCAACCGTAGTAGTTGAGCGCCTCAGAGAGAACCTGCAGAACGTCGTGAAGAAGTTTCGTGATCATACTATTGTAATAGGGGGAGACTTCAATCTACCAGGTATAGAATGGGATAGTCACACAATCAGAACTGGAGCCAGGGACAGAGACTCTTGTGACATTATCCTGACTGCCTTGTCCGAGAATTATTTCGAGCAGATAGTTAGAGAACCAACTCGTGAAGCTAACGTTTTAGACCTCATAGGAACAAATAGACCGGAACTTTTCGACTCCGTGAATGTAGAAGAGGGTATCAGTGATCATAAGTCAGTGGTTGCATCAATGACTACAAGTGTAATAAGAAATGCCAAGAAAGGAAGGAAAATATATTTGCTTAACAAGAGTGATAGGGCACAAATCGCAGAATATCTGAGTGACCACCATCAAACGTTCATTTCTGAGGAAGAGGATGTGGAACAAAAATGGAAAAAATTCAGAAACATCGTCCAGTACGCCTTAGATAAGTTCGTACCGACTAAGGTCCAAAGCGAGGGGAAAGATCCACCGTGGTATAACAATCATGTACGAAAGGTACTACGGAAACAAAGAAAGCTTCATCATAGGTTTAAGAGTAGTCGAATCATAGCTGATAAGGAAAAGCTGAACGAAGCGAAAAAGAGCGTAAAGAGAGCAATGAGAGAAGCATTCAACGAATTCGAACATAAAACATTGGCAAACAATCTAAACAAGAACCCTAAAAAGTTTTGGTCATATGTAAAATCGGTAAGCGGATCTAAATCCCCTATTCAGTCACTCGTTGACCACGATGGCACCGAAACAGAGGACGACCGAAGAAAGGCAGAAATACTGAATTCAGTGTTCCGAAACTGTTTCACTGCGGAAAATCGTAACACGGTCCCTGACTTCAGCCGTCGCACGGACGCCAAAATGGAAAATATTGAAATAAACGATATCGGAATTGAAAAACAACTGCTATCACTTAGTAGCGGAAAAGCATCCGGACCAGACGAGATACCCTTAAGATTCTACAGTGATTATGCTAAAGAACTTGCCCCCTTTCTATCAGCAATTTATCGTAGATCGCTGGAAGAACGTAAAGTACCTAGCGACTGGAAGAAAGCGCAGGCCGTTCCCATTTTCAAGAAGGGTCATAAATCAGATGCGAATAATTATAGGCCTATTTCGCTTACGTCAATCTGTTGTAGAATAATGGAACATGTTTTGTGTTCTCGTATTATGACGTTCTTAGATAATACAAATCTCCTTCATCATAACCAACATGGATTCCGCAAACAGAGATCATGTGAAACTCAGCTCGCCCTATTTGCCCAAGAAATTCACAGTGCCGTAGACACTGGCGAGCAGATTGATGCCGTATTCCTGGACTTCAGAAAGGCATTTGATACGGTTCCGCACTTACGTTTAGTGAAAAAAATACGAGCTTACGGAATATCGGACCAGGTTTGTGATTGGATTCAGGATTTCCTAGAAGAAAGAACACAACATGTCATTCTTAACGGTTCAAAATCTGCAGATGTAGAGGTAATTTCGGGAGTACCGCAGGGAAGCGTGATAGGACCTTTATTGTTTACAATATACATAAATGACTTAGTTGACAACATCGGTAGAACCGTGAGGCTATTTGCAGATGACACGGTTGTCTACAAGAAAGTAGCAACATCAGAAGACTCGTACGTACTCCAGGAGGACCTGCAGAGGATTAATGCATGGTGCGACAGCTGGCAGCTTTCCCTAAACGTAGATAAATGTAATATAATGCGCATACATAGGGGCAGAAATCCATTCCAGTACGATTATGCCATAGGTGGTAAATCATTGGAAGCGGTAACGACCGTAAAATACTTAGGAGATACTATCCGGAGCGATCTGAAGTGGAATGATCACATAAAACAAATAGTGGGAAAAGCAGGCGCCAGGTTGAGATTCATAGGAAGAATTCTAAGAAAATGTGACTCATCGACGAAAGAAGTAGCTTACAAAACGCTTGTTCGTCCGATTCTTGAATATTGCTCATCAGTATGGGACCCTTACCAGGTTGGATTAATAGAAGAGATAGACATGATCCAGCGAAAAGCAGCGCGATTCGTCATGGGGACATTTAGTCAGCGCGAGAGCGTTACGGAGATGCTGAACAAGCTCCAGTGGCGGACACTTCAAGAAAGGCGTTACGCAATACGGAGAGGTTTATTATCGAAATTACGAGAGAGCACATTCCGGGAAGAGATGGGCAACATATTACTACCGCCCACATATATCTCGCGTAATGATCACAACGAAAAGATCCAAGAAATTAGAGCAAATACGGAGACTTACAAGCAGTCGTTCTTCCCACGCACAATTCGTGAATGGAACAGGGAAGGGGGATCAGATAGTGGTACAATAAGTACCCTCCGCCACACACCGTAAGGTGGCTCGCGGAGTATAGATGTAGATGTAGATACTAAACCGTGATCTGACTCTATATATATATATATATATATATCTGCTCCTGGGTGCGCCTTACAGTCCACAACCTGATTTCGGAATCTCTGCCTGACCACAATAACTGGAATCTTCCTGTACCTCACGGCGTTTTGCAAGTATACTGCCCCCTTTTGTGATTCCTGAGCCAAGTATTACTTATTACTTCCTAAAATTTATTGGAGAATTCAGTCTTTCTTCTTTCTCCTTCCTACTGTACCAAGCGCATATCCCCCTGCAGTCCTTTCTTCTCTCCCATTCGAAAACCCCATTAATACAAGATGTCCATCTCCCTTTACATACTCAATTACCCATTCAGTATCCTCAAATACTTTCTCTACTTCTACATCTTTTGCTTTCTGTGTCGGGCTGCACACCAGAACTATTGCTGTCCCTGTGGGCTTGCTTTCTATTCTGATGAGAACAACCCTGTCGCTGCAACTGTTAACAGTAGTTCCCTCTCCGTCCTACCTTCCTATTCATAACGAATCCTATTACAGTTACACCATTTTCTGCTACTGCTATATCATCCTATACTCGTCTCACCAAAATCCCTCTCTCCTTTATACTTCACTTTACAGACCCCACTATATCCAGATATCCCATTTCAGATGTTCTATCTTCTCTAGCATGTGTGAGGGCAGCGCGTAATGTGGCGAACGACGGTAAGAGAGCCAGACGGAGTGGTGGGAGAATTATGAGGAAGAACAGACTGAGGAAGAAAACAGTGTCCCGAAGACGTTGAGAAATGGTCGCCGGGAAAAAACTTCTCGGAATATTACGACGTTAAAAGAGGAATAACCATTCTTCGAAAGCCTTACAACTGGGTGAAGGAGGATGGAGACATTAACTTCACTTGGAAACGAACCACTTTCTGGAAAATTTTGAAGAATATGGAGGTCCGTTTTGAAGTAAAAATAGACGAACATCTCTGGTTGAGAGCGAGGACATTGCGGCGTGGCGTGCACGCCGTTTTAGGACTCTGAGAGGAAACGAGGAAGGTGCGAAGAAAGCCGTCGCGTGTACTGATGAAAGACGGGCGCGTAGACACCATACTGTCGCTAAATGTTGGCAGCAGAGAGGCGTACCAGGTGTGCGGAAAAGTGAAAGCTGTGGACAAACAGCTGTAGGGGTTCACGCGCGAGGAGAAATGAGGTCCATTGAAGGGTGGAGAGCTCATTTGCGATTTCTGATCAACGTCGGAACGAAAGGAACAGCGACAATTACACAAAATGGTTGCAAGAGCCTCTAACACCAAATTTTCCACACGGAAGTACTGTGGAATTTGACAGTGCACTCTACCATTTTGTTCACAAAAACAAAGCGGCCTAACACATCTTCTCGTCAAGGAGATGTACAATCACGGCTGCCTGGGCATAAAATTCCGTTCGGTGCAGACTCGAAGACGCAACGAGCTCTCGGAAGTTGTGAAACGCTACAAACGCCAGCCTGAATACACTGTAGACAGAACACTGTAACTCCTTATTTCGGATTCTTTTAGTGTTACGCCTTTCGCGCTACAACCGCGATCGCAACCTCGTCGAACTTGACGTGGAACGCAATGAGGCAGAAAGTTTCACGGAACAACGTCGGCAGCGTCACCCTTTCCCAGTTGAAACAAATGACTGCGGCTGCAACGCAGAGCATTACGGAGGACGACTGCGAGCAGGCTTGCGGCGAAAGTGGGAAGCTACGCGTGCTGTGGGCGGACGCCGGCACAGAGGGGCACCGGCGAAGAGTCAGGCTGCCAGCAGCTTCGGCCAGACGGCGGCAGTGGACTTGGGTCTCGCCGCGTCGTTCTGGGGACGTACCGCGCGAGGCAGGTCCGGCCTGGAGAGAGCCGGCTGCCCGGGACTCGAGCACCAGCTCTGCCGGGTCACAGGTTGCTCGAAGCGATTCATCAACGCTTCTCACTAGATCACATTTTTTTCTTCCCGTCTATCTTCTTCATTTGGGATCTTCGCTTATGTGAGTTTAATGTTTTATTCATTCATCATAACACGTAAGTGTTTAATAATTGTAATGGACTGATTAAAAAATAAAAGCAGAAAGGGATTATTCTATTGGCTGCACAGTGCCGTCAAGAATGTATTTCTTGCTACAAGATTTAATAATATGGTGATTACTTTCAAGTCTTTATCGACATGACATGAGATGATGTTGGAGCACCTGACGAGATCCGAACCCTCAACCCCCTGCACAGTAACCAGACATGTGATCCACTGCACTACTTTTTTTTTGTTCCGGAAAAAAGCGGACACAGTCAGCTTCAGGCTTAGGTGGTGGAGACAGGGGGGGGGGGGGGGCGGGCAGGAGTAGAAAGCCGAGGACTGACCCCCCCCCCCCCCATCTGTCTGTCGGTCTTTTGGTCCGTCACATGGACATTGTACTTGGTTGGTTTCCTCATGTTATTTAATTATTTTTGTTTATATTTTTAATTCGTTTTTTTACTTTTGATTCTTCTTTTTTTGAAAAGAAAACTTCGTACACATAAATTCAACAATTACGGGACTCAAAAAGCAATACTAAATTTTTCTCTAGGAAGACCACAAGGAGAGAAGGCTCCAGACCGGCCAATTCGTTGACGATTAAAGACAGGATGCAACATATCTTCTGATAAAGCTCGATAACGTGGAAGCCTCTGCGACTTCCAGTGAGCGTTCAGCGCGTCTGGCGAGAAACGCTGCGGTCAGGATGGTCGTCACACCCGCCTTCACAGTGGACCTAGAGCCAGAGGAGGCGTGCGATCGAATTAGTCTTCGTCCGAGGTAAGACGGAAAAGTCCGGACACGGAAAAAGTTAAACCGAGAAAGCGGCTTCAGCCGGTGGACTAAGGAAAGGCAGCTGCCGGCGGATCCGCAGCCAGTGTTCTCTGCCTCAAGAGACACGGCTGTGCGGCAAGGCGTCACGTGTCGCGAAGACCAGTCGAAGAAGGTGGAGGCGTTTGTCGGCGGGGATCAGATTGTTGGTGACCTTATACCGCGGTGAGGCCGACGTGAAACCACACTGTTTCCCAGGACGTGAGTGGTGCGGCCATCTTGACTGGGCATGCGGATAATTGCACTCCCCAACGAGGAAGCAAACATCTGGTGATGGCGTGTGTCATCGACAAAGTGTTGGCTCCCAGAAAACTTAGTATAATATGAAATTCACGTACGTGCCGCAATTTAGAGCTGATCTGGCCAACATCGGCAGGGAGAGCCACAGTGGCCGGTCGAAGCCACGTAAATAAGTGAGATGTAACGCAGTGAGTTGCTGGAGCACACGTTACACCGATACTCCGTATAAACAATACTGAAGCCTCCACTTCGATGCTGGGAAGTCACAACGTTCCAGGGGAACGGGGCTCCTCAACCACTTCATACCAGAGTGGAGAAACCTAAGTTTTCCAGAGGGAACGAAATTGCATCAATTCGTACGCCATCATCGCGAAAATCAAGAATAGTAGTGAAACATAATAAACTTTGCTGAAAATTTAGCAATCTAAGACCACCAATTTGTGAGGAAGACTGAGAGGACGGAGTTCTTGTTCACGAATTGCTCCATCAATTCGATTCGTCACCGTCCGGCAGCCATTTTCGTCGAGCAGCGACGCACAGTAATCCCCAACAATTTCCGGCCAGCAACCACAGTTGACTATGGAATGACAACATGTTGATAACCGTGCTACGTAAACAGCGTAGATTTCGGTTCATTAATGTTGGCCCCAAAGAGAGAACAAAAGGAATCCAATATGTCCTTGAGCAAGCATTGGAACGGTGGTCTGATCATTTAATATAAAAAGACTACGACCAAGGTGTGGACGGGGCCAAGGAATTGACATATCAGACGTGATTTAACACGTAAATAATTTATTCATAACATACAATACATAACACTTGCTTCGATGCTTACAATTGCGCAAAATGGGAGGGCCACCACTTTCGAATTGGAAAGACTTATTTAAAAAACTAAAACGCCTATTATAATTTTTAAAAATAATAATAACACAACACATAAGTAAGCGCTAAGTGAACGCACTCTTAGATCTTTAATTATTAATCACAAAGCGTGGGTTTACCACATTTAAATTCTCATTGCAATATAAAACATAAATAGATGAATTCACAACACAGCATGGCTTCAATATTTCTACCTGGACAACCTATGGTCCTAAAACTTTCGTATTACATTCCAGCCAATCACATTAATAACTTATAAGCACTGTTGGTAAAATACAAACGTTTGCACTGTAATCAGTTTTAACAATCCACAATCACTCAAAAGGCTCTGAGCACTATGGGACTTAACATCTATGGTCATCAGTCCCCTAGAACTTTAGAACTACTTAAACCTAACTAACCTAAGGACATCACACAACACCCAGTCATCACGAGGCAGAGAAAATCCTTGACCCCGCCGGGAATCGAACCCGGGAATCCACAATCACTCGAAAAACAACACCAGAAGTTCGATACGGAGCATGGAAGCCTGTTTATACAACCTTTCGGACCAAAATAGGCACGAGGGCCACCACAACAGAAGTGCGCTAGTCGCTTTTAGGATTGGTGCTCCCATTAGCTTAACCACTGAGCAGATATTTACTTAAGCGACAGATAAGATAGTTAATGCAAATAGAAAGTATTTCTAAAGTTTTTTTTCCTTCTTCCCTTTTAACAAGGAGATTTTAGTAAGGTGAAAATTACACTTTGAGTAGACGCAATAGCAATCTAGCGGGCACGCCTTCACGAGGACGCCATGCCACCACACACGTGCTAAACTAGCCGCGTGCCCGCTGTTCAAGCCAAACATTAACAGCACAGTTCCATGTTCCTGACACCCAAATAGTCTGGATCAAAACAAAACCAAAAATACCAAGAGCGCAAGTTCCAACATAGCTTCACAACAGATCTTACTTCATGCGGTTGCCTTCACATATACAGGTATCGGAATGAAAACAAGAAAGTGTAACAACATTCCCTAATCAGCACAATGTTCTTCTTTAGGTCCCGGTAGTGGTAGACAACACTGACATGCCAATGTTAACAAACCTCTAAGGCAACACCCTCCAACTGACGAGCCGAAACCAATGACCCCTTATCGGCTCCGTGACAGGACTCGAACCCGCAACTACTGTCAGTGCAACTCGCTTAGAATAAATACAGCGGAAATAGTGTGGCGGACACATATACTCAGGGATTAACAGAACACTAGACTGAACTAGAATTAACCTTAATAATACAGCACTAGATCTCGGGAGACAAGGAACTAACTCCGCACCCGAAATTCTGCAACCACAGGACGGGAGGATGAACTACCAAAACATAGAAGTGCAAATGTACACAAATAACTACCAAAATACACCACCACACCGGTTAGCAACGACGCGTGGAGGAATCTGCACTGTCAGAATTGCACCAGTGAACAGAGCAGAGGATTGCCACGGCGGTGGCCGCAAGGCGGGAAGGACGACTGGATGAACCCAATCCCAAAGGACGATCAACTTGAAACATCCTTTCCCTCGGCGCACTTCGTCGTTTGTCCGGGAGTGCTGTGCACAACTGTGAGCCGTCCTCGGTCGTCCCGGCAGACACCGACCCAGCCGAACTGCTCCCGGACTCAAAGCCTCGCCGAACGGCGGCTCCACCGCCCCACGACGTTTACTGTCTGTTTGCCTTCGTCGGCGCAGGCGACGATTAGGCTTCCATCCGCCTCCCAGAGGGGCCCAACGAGGCCGGCGTTCCTCCACGGGCAGAAGTGCGGGTTCGATAACAACACCGGTAGGCGGAAGGCAGGATGTCGACGTCACCAGAGCAGACACATAGGCCACTGCGCGACAACCTCCTCCAGCGTGGCCGCGGTCGCCTATAAATAGTACAGGCCAAAGAGTCTGCTGCAGAAAACACGGGAGTCGGTCGTCTTACCAGCCTACGGTTCCTAAGTACACCAAAGACAGAACTCGCAGTCGATAGTGGGTACACTACGGGCGGGAGTTGAAACGAAGGAGCTTCATAAAAGACCGACCCTGAACAACCGCGGAAAAACGAAATAGAAGCGAAGCAGTAGAAGAAAGCAACGAGATGCTAGAGCCCGATCGCGCCCAAACACTGTCGATTACCAAAAATACTGGCTCCACACGACGCTCAGGGAACGAGCCGTGGAAAGGTGGAAGTACACACGGCTCAAGCATATGTCTTCGATACGATGTAGCAATACCACATCATCCACGTACGCTCGCACCGAGAAGGTGTCTCCAAATATCCTACAGCCACACAACTGATGAACAACACGATGAAGCAGGGGTTCTGAGGACAAGACAGGAACTGGGATGGAGAGCGGACTCCCCTGAACGTGAATAGAGTTAGTCGTAAGCCTAGACGTGCGGCGCTGCGACAGTTTATGTACGATGGAAGTGCAGACGCGAAATTTTCGCAAGAAGCGTTATTTGACCATTGTCCTACCCGCCAGCTTTCCTGCCTTCTTTTATGTGGCTGCTGAAGTGTGTCCACTGCTACTGTGTTACTTGACAGAGGGGGGACACCACTGAGTCATCCAGAAGTTGTTGATGACCGTCGAGGAGTCTGCTGCACTTTTTGTGACTGGACTTGAATTCTTGTGTATGCCCTTTCAGGTACTGACTGTCCCACAGATTGTGTGCATTTTTATAAAGAGGATATTGCTTATTTGGTAAAACTTCTCAGAGACTGCTGTTAGGGGGAGATTTTAGTTCTGCTTTGGGTCCTGTGGATAAGACCCCTAATTTTTAATGTCGGTGAGGAGACCTGGTGCGGTCGCAGTGTGGCCGGGTGTACGCATTTCTCGGCCGCTTCGGCAGCCGACTCGTCCGCCTTTCACGTGTCTGGTTCCTCGTGTGGACAGCTGTGTTAGGCACACACGTGACACCCGCCGAGCCGCAGCCAGGGAGGCCGCGCCGCCAGTCCTGGGCGTCGAGCAGCTCCCTGTCACAGCGTCCTCCCGTCGAGCTCACAGCTGGAGGGGTTTCTCTCTCAGCGCTCTGTGTTGAGGGGGCGCCGTACCTGTGCCCCGGAAGGCGTTGATGCGTTACGCGCTCAGACGGCGAGGCAATTTTATTACTGCGTCTTGTGTCAGCTTCGTGACGGTGCCAGACAAACTCCCTTACCGATTATGGATGGCAGCCACGTTGAATCGAAGCTTCTCCAGTTACAGAGACATAAATGTAAGGACTCGAGGTGCGATCAAAATCCCGCTCCTTCCTAAAGGATGAACTGCGTTCCTTACATCACCTCGAAAACGAGCATACATCACGTCCCCTTAGTCACACCGGTGGTCACATACTGACATGCCCACGCGACATTTCCTGAGAGATCCGTAATTACTTTGCCGACCTTTATGATGTCCCTGCAGCTGATACCATGGTCCCTGATGCATTTACTTCACACCTGCATTGCGTTGTTACTCTCGCATTAAATGACGAATTTCTGAGTGACTTTACTCGCGATGATGTGTGTCGTCTTATTGTCGATTGACAGTGGCAGAAACCGCCAGCACTCGACGATATTCTTGAGGAATTTTACGAGCAATTTTGGCCTCTTTTATGAGTGATACCAGTACATGACTTGAAAATGAGGTAATCCGGGGGAGGGGGCAGGGTTTCATTCCTGACCCCTTCAAGGTCGGTAAAATCGTTCTAATTTGCAGAGAGAACCGGACGACCAGAGATCGATAAATTCCAACCCGTCGCACTACTCGATATCGATTACGAAACTGTCGCGTGGCCCGCTTCTCGATACTGCTGGAGAAAATTCTCGCTGTCCCCCAAATGTGTGCGCCTGGGCGCAAGATTGCGACGTCGCCTGCCCGGCTGCCTCTGGGGCCCTGCTTCTCGCTGACTGTGATGCGGAACCCGACCGGCTCAGTCACGGCGACTCGACGCTCGTGTTCCAGGCAAACGTCTTCAGTCACAGCGAGTGCGCCGCATCACCCAGCCTTCTTACTCCTATTCACGCATCTGTCGTAGTCAATGGAGCAAACTGTGCACTTGATTACTTGCAAATGACCTTTGACAGTCCACGGCTGAGTCGATGCACGAATCTGAACGTAAAGAGGGGCTCCATCTCTGCCAGCCTCTTCCATTTCTCCGTTTTTCGTGATGCCGAGCGCTCAGGTCGGACGCGCTGTTTGCTGCGGCTGTGCGGGGAGGCGACCGCCGCTTGCGGCAAACGTGGGGGGGTCCTGCAGAAATCCAGTGTCTGCTGCGGGGGGTACAGCCCACTCTTCCACAAGGGGGCTGCGTGGCTGCTGGAAATCAACGGAGACGAAGGCAGGCGGCACGTCTTCTACCATCAACGGTTGTTCCACTTGCTGGGCTGTGGCACCCTTTCGTTACAGACACAGGGATGTCTGGCGACTCGGTGGAAACAGTACAGATCTCCGGAGTGGGTGTGTCCTTATGTGACGGAGAAGAGGCCGTCCCAGTCTCGGCAGTCTCATCGGAGGGAGTGCCGGACGGTTTTAGAGTCTCGAACAGCAACTCGGAGAGGGGAGAGGCCTCCTGCAACGGAATCTCTCCAGTAGAGCAGAGAAGGGCAGAGGAATTGTCCGACAGCTCACCACCTTGTGTCCGTGTACGCTCGTTTTGGAGTGGAGGCGGTGGCGGCCCGGAGGCTACAGTGGTCAAGTTCGTATGAGAGGTCAGCGGAGGAAATGCGCTGGGACCGTCCCGTTCCCCACCAGAATCGCGGATAGGGACAGTGGCTGTCGCTTGGGGAAGCACGTCCGCTAAGGGTAGCCTTCTACGTTGTTCGTAAGTGGATTTTAGGAGCGTGGCGCGACACGGGCAGATTGTACGGACGTTACACACAAAGCAGGTCCTTCTTGTCCTGTGTAGATTATATGTTCCCAGAATAAATCAATAAAATGAAAATCATAAACTAAATGGAGGAAGCCAACAGGGAAATGAACAGCGTTTAGGTATAGAAA
The DNA here is from genome assembly GCF_023864345.2 of Schistocerca serialis cubense. Lineage (NCBI taxonomy): Eukaryota > Metazoa > Arthropoda > Insecta > Orthoptera > Acrididae > Schistocerca > Schistocerca serialis. Next base: position 35,127,196 of record NC_064648.1, on the reverse strand, counting down.
ATCCCGCGATGGGAGAGAACAAGATAATGAGTGCGAATGTAAGACAGTTGCTCCGGGGCGATAACGTCTCACACGTAAATTTCGATCCGAATGCGGAGCAAGAAACTACGGCAGAGCATCCGGCAACGGAAAGCCGTCTCGGTTTAGCAGATGACGTAGTGATCCAGCGACAACATGGCGTCTCAATTTTCCACAATCATTTGGAAAGCGAAATAGCCAGAGGACTGGATATTCCTTCAATACTGGGAAGCCATACGAGCTCCAATAGAAATTTCGCGTCACCAATAATAAACGATACGGAATCGTGGGCGTAACTGGACTGATAGTAAAAAGATACACCATGTGGTAGGTTTCTTTCAAGGCGATGCCTCGATGTGGACAGCGGATATATATGAAATACGTCAAACGTACACTCAGTTCAAACAACCTTTCCTTGACAAATTTTGGTCTAATTTTGGTGGATTTCTGTGCAGGAAAGATTATGACATGACGCCTTCAATATGGAACCCCATAATAGTAAAGAAGGGGGTTATGGAAGTATTTCGGAAAGTACATCGAGAAAAATCTGATACTTGAGCAAATGCATTTTCCAAGTGCGTGTATCACAAATACCAGCTGTTTATTTGTCACAGGGGAATGTTCCAGAAAGAGGAGATTGCACGTCGGTCGCACTTGAGATACTTGTCGCGTGATCCGATAAAGATAATGGGCGCCAACTCTACTTCAGATACTTAACTGATAAAGACAGCTAGGCAGTTGTGTGCGGTTCTTTAAGCGCAGCGTCATTTCGAATGTTGCGCACTCTGGCACAGAGATTTTCCTTTTCTCGCCTCTCTCTTCGGTGGTTTCAACGCAAGAAGCACAACCATTTGTGCCCCGTGAGCGCGAGAATCCCTTTCGTGGCTCCTTCAGCAGGAAGGGCCGTCTGTTTCCAACAGGCAGAGCGTCTCTTATACTCCATAAAATTCAGCACCCTTGCACAATCACGGGTCTTCACATAAGTGACGTTCTAACGAAGTTCGTAGTGCCCAACTGCACGGGTACTGACTTTGTTGTGGGTAAATCCATTCAGTGCCGAGAATGACGATACCTGCGTGAGCAAAAAGAAATCCTAAATTACATAACTGGATGGCAAAGGTTTTTCTTATATGCATTGTCGTAGATCAACACAACTACAATATTCTATTCATTTGCACAGATTACATAATGGTGTGCAATAGCCGGACAGTCGTAATAAATATCCGTACAGCCGCGTAGAACGAATATCTCCAATGTTTAACCACTGTTGGCACTCGCTTTATAACAAAATGTAAATTTTCTTTCCAGTCCAAGAGGAAGGTTCAGTGCAGAAGGTTACATAAAAATTCTGGAGGAGTATATTTGGTTCGTGAATGTGGACTCGTACCAATTAAGCGAAGCCGCGTTACAGTCAGTTAAAAGATGCCCCACTGCGTAATTTATTCACTCTCACACTCCCGTCAGTGTCAGGAATATATTTCAGGAGTCCTTTGTTTCCTAATACTTTTCTATTAGCGTTATTTCAAACATTTGAGTAAAAATTTTAATGAAAACCAAGTAAAATAACTCGGGAGATGAAGTTATTAGAGAACAAAACCGTAATACTGTCGTTTATTTTTGCCTGCATATGAAAGTAATTATCGTTGTTAGCTCACTATTCTGATTCCTATTCCTGTTCCGATTCATGTCTTGTGACTGCTGTCATCAATGTTGTTGCGATTGCTGATATTGCGTGCCGCGTAGAGTGAGGTACTGAAAATACACCAAATAACTTTAAAGAGCATACAGATAATTTTACAAAGGTATTACCTGCGCCATGTCGGTTTAATTTCTATCATTCGAGGATCTAATTTCGAAGTTCTGAATTTATTTAAAGAGAGAGAAAGGGTAGATTCTTTACTGATTGTAACTGAAGATTTGTGATATTTGACGTTACATAGAGTATAAATTTCGTGAGAAAATTTCTCCGCAACGGAAAACGCTTTGTTTTAATGATGTCCATCCCAAATCCAGTATCATTTCAGTGACACTCTCTCCTCTATTTCGTAAAAATAAAAATCGTGCCGCCCTTCTTTGAACGATGTACGCCGTCAATCGTCTCTGGTAAGGATCCCACACCGCGCAGCAGTATTCTAAAAGAGGACGGACAAGCGTAGTGTAGGCAGTCTCCTTAGTAGGTCTGTTACATTTTCCAAGTGTCCTGCCAGTAAAACGCAGTCTTTGGTTAGCCTTCCTCACATCATTTTCTATGTATTCTGTCCAATTTAAGTTGTTCGTAATTGAAATAACTAGATATTTAGTTGAATTTACGGCCTTTTGATTAGACTGATTTTTAGTGTAATCTAAAATAACGAATTCCTTTTAGCAGTCATGTGGATAACCTCACACTTTTCGTTATTTACGGTCAGTTGCCAATTTCCGCACACCGCAGATATCTTTTCTAAATCGTTTTGCAGTTTGTTTTGATCTTCTGATGACTTCACTACTCGATAAAAGACAGCGTCATCTGCAAAAAACCTAAGACGCCTGCTCAGTTTGTCTCCCAAACCGTTTATGTAGATAAGGAATAGCAAAAGACCTATAACACTACCTTGGGGAATGCCAGAACTCACTTCCTTTTTACTCGATGACTTTCCGTCGATTACTACGAACTGTGACCCTTCTGACAGGAAATCACGAGTCCAGTCACATAACAGATTACTGTGTCACCTGACCGTTCTCTTCGAGGTAATGCATAATGTTGGAACAATATGTTCCGAAATTCTGCTGCATATCCACGTTAAAACGATAGGGGCCTGTAAATCAGTGGATTACTTGAATAGTGGTCTGTCCTGAGCAACTTTCCAGTCTTTGGGTACAGATCTTTCGTTGAACGAGCGATTGTACATCACTGAGGTATGGAGCTATTGCATCAGCATACTCAGAGAGCAACCTACTTGGTACTCAGTCTGGAGCAGAAGGCTTGCTTTCATTAAGTGATTTAAGTCCCTTCGCTACTCCGATGATATCTAGTACGGTCTTCACGTTTGCAGCTGTTCTCGACTCTAATTCGCGAATATTTACTCGGCCGTCTTTGGTAGTCGTGTGAAGTTAGCACCCCTTTTTCAAGAAATATACGTTTTTTTCACAGCTCTTGATAGATGTAGCATAGTTCTAGAGTTCTTTGTACAAAATTTCAATAGTTCTGCAGAATTTAGCGACGAAAACAACAATACTCGAAAAAATTTTCGTATCGAAAACATTCTTAGGCAATTTCCGGAAAATGTAAATAAGTACAAGACTTCTGAGC
>NC_064648.1:35050812-35123389 GCF_023864345.2 Schistocerca serialis cubense | reverse complement strand
CGTCTGGCGAGAAACGCTGCGGTCAGGATGGTCGTCACACCCGCCTTCACAGTGGACCTAGAGCCAGAGGAGGCGTGCGATCGAATTAGTCTTCGTCCGAGGTAAGACGGAAAAGTCCGGACACGGAAAAAGTTAAACCGAGAAAGCGGCTTCAGCCGGTGGACTAAGGAAAGGCAGCTGCCGGCGGATCCGCAGCCAGTGTTCTCTGCCTCAAGAGACACGGCTGTGCGGCAAGGCGTCACGTGTCGCGAAGACCAGTCGAAGAAGGTGGAGGCGTTTGTCGGCGGGGATCAGATTGTTGGTGACCTTATACCGCGGTGAGGCCGACGTGAAACCACACTGTTTCCCAGGACGTGAGTGGTGCGGCCATCTTGACTGGGCATGCGGATAATTGCACTCCCCAACGAGGAAGCAAACATCTGGTGATGGCGTGTGTCATCGACAAAGTGTTGGCTCCCAGAAAACTTAGTATAATATGAAATTCACGTACGTGCCGCAATTTAGAGCTGATCTGGCCAACATCGGCAGGGAGAGCCACAGTGGCCGGTCGAAGCCACGTAAATAAGTGAGATGTAACGCAGTGAGTTGCTGGAGCACACGTTACACCGATACTCCGTATAAACAATACTGAAGCCTCCACTTCGATGCTGGGAAGTCACAACGTTCCAGGGGAACGGGGCTCCTCAACCACTTCATACCAGAGTGGAGAAACCTAAGTTTTCCAGAGGGAACGAAATTGCATCAATTCGTACGCCATCATCGCGAAAATCAAGAATAGTAGTGAAACATAATAAACTTTGCTGAAAATTTAGCAATCTAAGACCACCAATTTGTGAGGAAGACTGAGAGGACGGAGTTCTTGTTCACGAATTGCTCCATCAATTCGATTCGTCACCGTCCGGCAGCCATTTTCGTCGAGCAGCGACGCACAGTAATCCCCAACAATTTCCGGCCAGCAACCACAGTTGACTATGGAATGACAACATGTTGATAACCGTGCTACGTAAACAGCGTAGATTTCGGTTCATTAATGTTGGCCCCAAAGAGAGAACAAAAGGAATCCAATATGTCCTTGAGCAAGCATTGGAACGGTGGTCTGATCATTTAATATAAAAAGACTACGACCAAGGTGTGGACGGGGCCAAGGAATTGACATATCAGACGTGATTTAACACGTAAATAATTTATTCATAACATACAATACATAACACTTGCTTCGATGCTTACAATTGCGCAAAATGGGAGGGCCACCACTTTCGAATTGGAAAGACTTATTTAAAAAACTAAAACGCCTATTATAATTTTTAAAAATAATAATAACACAACACATAAGTAAGCGCTAAGTGAACGCACTCTTAGATCTTTAATTATTAATCACAAAGCGTGGGTTTACCACATTTAAATTCTCATTGCAATATAAAACATAAATAGATGAATTCACAACACAGCATGGCTTCAATATTTCTACCTGGACAACCTATGGTCCTAAAACTTTCGTATTACATTCCAGCCAATCACATTAATAACTTATAAGCACTGTTGGTAAAATACAAACGTTTGCACTGTAATCAGTTTTAACAATCCACAATCACTCAAAAGGCTCTGAGCACTATGGGACTTAACATCTATGGTCATCAGTCCCCTAGAACTTTAGAACTACTTAAACCTAACTAACCTAAGGACATCACACAACACCCAGTCATCACGAGGCAGAGAAAATCCTTGACCCCGCCGGGAATCGAACCCGGGAATCCACAATCACTCGAAAAACAACACCAGAAGTTCGATACGGAGCATGGAAGCCTGTTTATACAACCTTTCGGACCAAAATAGGCACGAGGGCCACCACAACAGAAGTGCGCTAGTCGCTTTTAGGATTGGTGCTCCCATTAGCTTAACCACTGAGCAGATATTTACTTAAGCGACAGATAAGATAGTTAATGCAAATAGAAAGTATTTCTAAAGTTTTTTTTCCTTCTTCCCTTTTAACAAGGAGATTTTAGTAAGGTGAAAATTACACTTTGAGTAGACGCAATAGCAATCTAGCGGGCACGCCTTCACGAGGACGCCATGCCACCACACACGTGCTAAACTAGCCGCGTGCCCGCTGTTCAAGCCAAACATTAACAGCACAGTTCCATGTTCCTGACACCCAAATAGTCTGGATCAAAACAAAACCAAAAATACCAAGAGCGCAAGTTCCAACATAGCTTCACAACAGATCTTACTTCATGCGGTTGCCTTCACATATACAGGTATCGGAATGAAAACAAGAAAGTGTAACAACATTCCCTAATCAGCACAATGTTCTTCTTTAGGTCCCGGTAGTGGTAGACAACACTGACATGCCAATGTTAACAAACCTCTAAGGCAACACCCTCCAACTGACGAGCCGAAACCAATGACCCCTTATCGGCTCCGTGACAGGACTCGAACCCGCAACTACTGTCAGTGCAACTCGCTTAGAATAAATACAGCGGAAATAGTGTGGCGGACACATATACTCAGGGATTAACAGAACACTAGACTGAACTAGAATTAACCTTAATAATACAGCACTAGATCTCGGGAGACAAGGAACTAACTCCGCACCCGAAATTCTGCAACCACAGGACGGGAGGATGAACTACCAAAACATAGAAGTGCAAATGTACACAAATAACTACCAAAATACACCACCACACCGGTTAGCAACGACGCGTGGAGGAATCTGCACTGTCAGAATTGCACCAGTGAACAGAGCAGAGGATTGCCACGGCGGTGGCCGCAAGGCGGGAAGGACGACTGGATGAACCCAATCCCAAAGGACGATCAACTTGAAACATCCTTTCCCTCGGCGCACTTCGTCGTTTGTCCGGGAGTGCTGTGCACAACTGTGAGCCGTCCTCGGTCGTCCCGGCAGACACCGACCCAGCCGAACTGCTCCCGGACTCAAAGCCTCGCCGAACGGCGGCTCCACCGCCCCACGACGTTTACTGTCTGTTTGCCTTCGTCGGCGCAGGCGACGATTAGGCTTCCATCCGCCTCCAGAGGGGCCCAACGAGGCCGGCGTTCCTCCACGGGCAGAAGTGCGGGTTCGATAACAACACCGTAGGCGGAAGGCAGGATGTCGACGTCACCAGAGCAGACACATAGGCCACTGCGCGACAACCTCCTCCAGCGTGGCCGCGGTCGCCTATAAATAGTACAGGCCAAAGAGTCTGCTGCAGAAAACACGGGAGTCGGTCGTCTTACCAGCCTACGGTTCCTAAGTACACCAAAGACAGAACTCGCAGTCGATAGTGGGTACACTACGGGCGGGAGTTGAAACGAAGGAGCTTCATAAAAGACCGACCCTGAACAACCGCGGAAAAACGAAATAGAAGCGAAGCAGTAGAAGAAAGCAACGAGATGCTAGAGCCCGATCGCGCCCAAACACTGTCGATTACCAAAAATACTGGCTCCACACGACGCTCAGGGAACGAGCCGTGGAAAGGTGGAAGTACACACGGCTCAAGCATATGTCTTCGATACGATGTAGCAATACCACATCATCCACGTACGCTCGCACCGAGAAGGTGTCTCCAAATATCCTACAGCCACACAACTGATGAACAACACGATGAAGCAGGGGTTCTGAGGACAAGACAGGAACTGGGATGGAGAGCGGACTCCCCTGAACGTGAATAGAGTTAGTCGTAAGCCTAGACGTGCGGCGCTGCGACAGTTTATGTACGATGGAAGTGCAGACGCGAAATTTTCGCAAGAAGCGTTATTTGACCATTGTCCTACCCGCCAGCTTTCCTGCCTTCTTTTATGTGGCTGCTGAAGTGTGTCCACTGCTACTGTGTTACTTGACAGAGGGGGGACACCACTGAGTCATCCAGAAGTTGTTGATGACCGTCGAGGAGTCTGCTGCACTTTTTGTGACTGGACTTGAATTCTTGTGTATGCCCTTTCAGGTACTGACTGTCCCACAGATTGTGTGCATTTTTATAAAGAGGATATTGCTTATTTGGTAAAACTTCTCAGAGACTGCTGTTAGGGGGAGATTTTAGTTCTGCTTTGGGTCCTGTGGATAAGACCCCTAATTTTAATGTCGGTGAGGAGACCTGGTGCGGTCGCAGTGTGGCCGGGTGTACGCATTTCTCGGCCGCTTCCGGCAGCCGACTCGTCCGCCTTTCACGTGTCTGGTTCCTCGTGTGGACAGCTGTGTTAGGCACACACGTGACACCCGCCGAGCCGCAGCCAGGGAGGCCGCGCCGCCAGTCCTGGGCGTCGAGCAGCTCCCTGTCACAGCGTCCTCCCGTCGAGCTCACAGCTGGAGGGGTTTCTCTCTCAGCGCTCTGTGTTGAGGGGGCGCCGTACCTGTGCCCCGGAAGGCGTTGATGCGTTACGGCGCTCAGACGGCGAGGCAATTTTATTACTGCGTCTTGTGTCAGCTTCGTGACGGTGCCAGACAAACTCCCTTACCGATTATGGATGGCAGCCACGTTGAATCGAAGCTTCTCCAGTTACAGAGACATAAATGTAAGGACTCGAGGTGCGATCAAAATCCCGCTCCTTCCTAAAGGATGAACTGCGTTCCTTACATCACCTCGAAAACGAGCATACATCACGTCCCTTAGTCACACCGGTGGTCACATACTGACATGCCCACGCGACATTTCCTGAGAGATCCGTAATTACTTTGCCGACCTTTATGATGTCCCTGCAGCTGATACCATGGTCCCTGATGCATTTACTTCACACCTGCATTGCGTTGTTACTCTCGCATTAAATGACGAATTTCTGAGTGACTTTACTCGCGATGATGTGTGTCGTCTTATTGTCGATTGACAGTGGCAGAAACCGCCAGCACTCGACGATATTCTTGAGGAATTTTACGAGCAATTTTGGCCTCTTTTATGAGTGATACCAGTACATGACTTGAAAATGAGGTAATCCGGGGGAGGGGGCAGGGTTTCATTCCTGACCCCTTCAAGGTCGGTAAAATCGTTCTAATTTGCAGAGAGAACCGGACGACCAGAGATCGATAAATTCCAACCCGTCGCACTACTCGATATCGATTACGAAACTGTCGCGTGGCCGCTTCTCGATACTGCTGGAGAAAATTCTCGCTGTCCCCCAAATGTGTGCGCCTGGGCGCAAGATTGCGACGTCGCCTGCCCGGCTGCCTCTGGGGCCCTGCTTCTCGCTGACTGTGATGCGGAACCCGACCGGCTCAGTCACGGCGACTCGACGCTCGTGTTCCAGGCAAACGTCTTCAGTCACAGCGAGTGCGCCGCATCACCCAGCCTTCTTACTCCTATTCACGCATCTGTCGTAGTCAATGGAGCAAACTGTGCACTTGATTACTTGCAAATGACCTTTGACAGTCCACGGCTGAGTCGATGCACGAATCTGAACGTAAAGAGGGGCTCCATCTCTGCCAGCCTCTTCCATTTCTCCGTTTTTCGTGATGCCGAGCGCTCAGGTCGGACGCGCTGTTTGCTGCGGCTGTGCGGGGAGGCGACCGCCGCTTGCGGCAACGTGGGGGGGTCCTGCAGAAATCCAGTGTCTGCTGCGGGGGGTACAGCCCACTCTTCCACAAGGGGGCTGCGTGGCTGCTGGAAATCAACGGAGACGAAGGCAGGCGGCACGTCTTCTACCATCAACGGTTGTTCCACTTGCTGGGCTGTGGCACCCTTTCGTTACAGACACAGGGATGTCTGGCGACTCGGTGGAAACAGTACAGATCTCCGGAGTGGGTGTGTCCTTATGTGACGGAGAAGAGGCCGTCCCAGTCTCGGCAGTCTCATCGGAGGGAGTGCCGGACGGTTTAGAGTCTCGAACAGCAACTCGGAGAGGGGAGAGGCCTCCTGCAACGGAATCTCTCCAGTAGAGCAGAGAAGGGCAGAGGAATTGTCCGACAGCTCACCACCTTGTGTCCGTGTACGCTCGTTTTGGAGTGGAGGCGGTGGCGGCCCGGAGGCTACAGTGGTCAAGTTCGTATGAGAGGTCAGCGGAGAAAATGCGCTGGGACCGTCCCGTTCCCCACCAGAATCGCGGATAGGGACAGTGGCTGTCGCTTGGGGAAGCACGTCCGCTAAGGGTAGCCTTCTACGTTGTTCGTAAGTGGATTTTAGGAGCGTGGCGCGACACGGGCAGATTGTACGGACGTTACACACAAAGCAGGTCCCTTCTTGTCCTGTGTAGATTATATGTTCCCAGAATAAATCAATAAAATGAAAATCATAAACTAAATGGAGGAAGCCAACAGGGAAATGAACAGCGTTTAGGTATAGAAAATCCCGCGATGGGAGAGAACAAGATAATGAGTGCGAATGTAAGACAGTTGCTCCGGGGCGATAACGTCTCACACGTAAATTTCGATCCGAATGCGGAGCAAGAAACTACGGCAGAGCATCCGGCAACGGAAAGCCGTCTCGGTTTAGCAGATGACGTAGTGATCCAGCGACAACATGGCGTCTCAATTTTCCACAATCATTTGGAAAGCGAAATAGCCAGAGGACTGGATATTCCTTCAATACTGGGAAGCCATACGAGCTCCAATAGAAATTTCGCGTCACCAATAATAAACGATACGGAATCGTGGGCGTAACTGGACTGATAGTAAAAAGATACACCATGTGGTAGGTTTCTTTCAAGGCGATGCCTCGATGTGGACAGCGGATATATATGAAATACGTCAAACGTACACTCAGTTCAAACAACCTTTCCTTGACAAATTTTGGTCTAATTTTGGTGGATTTCTGTGCAGGAAAGATTATGACATGACGCCTTCAATATGGAACCCCATAATAGTAAAGAAGGGGGTTATGGAAGTATTTCGGAAAGTACATCGAGAAAAATCTGATACTTGAGCAAATGCATTTTCCAAGTGCGTGTATCACAAATACCAGCTGTTTATTTGTCACAGGGGAATGTTCCAGAAAGAGGAGATTGCACGTCGGTCGCACTTGAGATACTTGTCGCGTGATCCGATAAAGATAATGGGCGCCAACTCTACTTCAGATACTTAACTGATAAAGACAGCTAGGCAGTTTGTGTGCGGTTCTTTAAGCGCAGCGTCATTTCGAATGTTGCGCACTCTGGCACAGAGATTTTCCTTTTCTCGCCTCTCTCTTCGGTGGTTTCAACGCAAGAAGCACAACCATTTGTGCCCGTGAGCGCGAGAATCCCTTTCGTGGCTCCTTCAGCAGGAAGGGCCGTCTGTTTCCAACAGGCAGAGCGTCTCTTATACTCCATAAAATTCAGCACCCTTGCACAATCACGGGTCTTCACATAAGTGACGTTCTAACGAAGTTCGTAGTGCCCAACTGCACGGGTACTGACTTTGTTGTGGGTAAATCCATTCAGTGCCGAGAATGACGATACCTGCGTGAGCAAAAAGAAATCCTAAATTACATAACTGGATGGCAAAGGTTTTTCTTATATGCATTGTCGTAGATCAACACAACTACAATATTCTATTCATTTGCACAGATTACATAATGGTGTGCAATAGCCGGACAGTCGTAATAAATATCCGTACAGCCGCGTAGAACGAATATCTCCAATGTTTAACCACTGTTGGCACTCGCTTTATAACAAAATGTAAATTTTCTTTCCAGTCCAAGAGGAAGGTTCAGTGCAGAAGGTTACATAAAAATTCTGGAGGAGTATATTTGGTTCGTGAATGTGGACTCGTACCAATTAAGCGAAGCCGCGTTACAGTCAGTTAAAAGATGCCCCACTGCGTAATTTATTCACTCTCACACTCCCGTCAGTGTCAGGAATATATTTCAGGAGTCCTTTGTTTCCTAATACTTTTCTATTAGCGTTATTTCAAACATTTGAGTAAAAATTTTAATGAAAACCAAGTAAAATAACTCGGGAGATGAAGTTATTAGAGAACAAAACCGTAATACTGTCGTTTATTTTTGCCTGCATATGAAAGTAATTATCGTTGTTAGCTCACTATTCTGATTCCTATTCCTGTTCCGATTCATGTCTTGTGACTGCTGTCATCAATGTTGTTGCGATTGCTGATATTGCGTGCCGCGTAGAGTGAGGTACTGAAAATACACCAAATAACTTTAAAGAGCATACAGATAATTTTACAAAGGTATTACCTGCGCCATGTCGGTTTAATTTCTATCATTCGAGGATCTAATTTCGAAGTTCTGAATTTATTTAAAGAGAGAGAAAGGTAGATTCTTTACTGATTGTAACTGAAGATTTGTGATATTTGACGTTACATAGAGTATAAATTTCGTGAGAAAATTTCTCCGCAACGGAAAACGCTTTTGTTTTAATGATGTCCATCCCAAATCCAGTATCATTTCAGTGACACTCTCTCCTCTATTTCGTAAAAATAAAAATCGTGCCGCCCTTCTTTGAACGATGTACGCCGTCAATCGTCTCTGGTAAGGATCCCACACCGCGCAGCAGTATTCTAAAAGAGGACGGACAAGCGTAGTGTAGGCAGTCTCCTTAGTAGGTCTGTTACATTTTCCAAGTGTCCTGCCAGTAAAACGCAGTCTTTGGTTAGCCTTCCTCACATCATTTTCTATGTATTCTGTCCAATTTAAGTTGTTCGTAATTGAAATAACTAGATATTTAGTTGAATTTACGGCCTTTTGATTAGACTGATTTTTAGTGTAATCTAAAATAACGAATTCCTTTTAGCAGTCATGTGGATAACCTCACACTTTTCGTTATTTACGGTCAGTTGCCAATTTCCGCACACCGCAGATATCTTTTCTAAATCGTTTTGCAGTTTGTTTTGATCTTCTGATGACTTCACTACTCGATAAAAGACAGCGTCATCTGCAAAAAACCTAAGACGCCTGCTCAGTTTGTCTCCCAAACCGTTTATGTAGATAAGGAATAGCAAAAGACCTATAACACTACCTTGGGGAATGCCAGAACTCACTTCCTTTTTACTCGATGACTTTCCGTCGATTACTACGAACTGTGACCCTTCTGACAGGAAATCACGAGTCCAGTCACATAACAGATTACTGTGTCACCTGACCGTTCTCTTCGAGGTAATGCATAATGTTGGAACAATATGTTCCGAAATTCTGCTGCATATCCACGTTAAAACGATAGGGGCCTGTAAATCAGTGGATTACTTGAATAGTGGTCTGTCCTGAGCAACTTTCCAGTCTTTGGGTACAGATCTTTCGTTGAACGAGCGATTGTACATCACTGAGGTATGGAGCTATTGCATCAGCATACTCAGAGAGCAACCTACTTGGTACTCAGTCTGGAGCAGAAGGCTTGCTTTCATTAAGTGATTTAAGTCCCTTCGCTACTCCGATGATATCTAGTACGGTCTTCACGTTTGCAGCTGTTCTCGACTCTAATTCGCGAATATTTACTCGGCCGTCTTTGGTAGTCGTGTGAAGTTAGCACCCCTTTTTCAAGAAATATACGTTTTTTTCACAGCTCTTGATAGATGTAGCATAGTTCTAGAGTTCTTTGTACAAAATTTCAATAGTTCTGCAGAATTTAGCGACGAAAACAACAATACTCGAAAAAATTTTCGTATCGAAAACATTCTTAGGCAATTTCCGGAAAATGTAAATAAGTACAAGACTTCTGAGCACTGTTCTGAACAGAGCTCCAAGAGTTCTTTCGAAAATCCAAGTAACATTTTTTTGTGCAGCTAATAGTTTACGAGATAATTGCAATTCAAGGAGAAAATCTTTTCCCTTACTGTGAAGTTGTCACCCTTTTTTTCAGAAATGTATATTATTTTCAGAGTTCTTGATAGATATGCTATAGTTCTAGAGTTCTTTGTACATACAAAATTTCGATAGTTCTGCAGAATGTAGCGAAGAAAACAACAATATTCGAAAAAATTTTGGTATCGAAACATTTTTTGCCAATTTTCGAAAAAATTAAACTTGTACAACAGTTTTGAGGACAGTTCTAAACAGAACCCCAAGAGCTCTGTCGAAAATCCCAACAACATTTTTCTATGTTGACAATAGTTTATGAGATAAATTGATTTAATTTGGGACACACTTTCTCTACGGAAAAAATAAATATATTCGTACAACATTTCTTATGACAGTTCTGGACACCACGTAAAGAGTTCTATCGAAAATGCTATTAGATTTTTTTTGTGCAGGTAATAGTTTAAGAGCTCCTACTGTGAAGCTGGCACCCTTATTTTCAGAAATATGTATTTTTTTTAGAGTTCTTGATAGATAAGTCATAGTTCTAGAGTTCTCCGTACAAAATTTCAATAGTTCTGCAGAATTTAGCGAAGAAAACAACAATACTCGAAAAATTTTCGTATCGAAAACATTCTTTGGCAATTTCCGCAAAATGTAAATAAGTACAAGAGTTCTTAGCACAGTTCTGAACAGAGCTCCAAGAGTTCTTTCGAAAATCCAAGTAACATTTTCTACTGCAGCTAATTATTTTACTCGATAATTGCATTTTAATGAGAAAATCTTTTCACTTACTGTGAAGTTGGCACCCTTTTTTTCAGAAATATATATTTTTTTCAGAGTTCTTGATAGATATGGTATAGTTCTAGAGTTCTTTGTACAAAATTTGAATAGTTCTGCAGAATTTAACGAAGAAAACAACAATACTCGAAAAAAATTTCGTATAGCAAACATTCGTTATTAATTTTCGCAAAAAGTAAATTCGGACAACAGTTCTGAGGGCAGTTCTGAACAGAACCCCAATAGTTCTATCGAATATCCTAATTACAATTCTTTGTGCATCTAACACGTTACGAGATAATTGCAATTTAAGGAGGGAACCTCTTCAATTACTGTGAAGTTGGAATCCTTTTCTTCAGAAATATATATTTTTTCAGAGTTCTTGATAGAAATGTGATAGTTCTAGAGTTATTTGTACAACATTTGAATAGTCCTTCAGAATTTAGCGAAAAAACAACAATACTCGAAAAAATTTTCGTATCGAATACAATCTTTGTCAATTTTCGCAAAAAGTAAATTCGTACAACAGTTCTGAACAGAACACCAAGAGCTCTATCGAAAATCCTAATAATATCTTTTTGTGGCGATGATAGTTTATACGGTAACTGCTTTGATGTTAGACCCACTTTCTCCAAATAAAAAGTAAATTCGTTCAACAGTTTTGATGAACAGTTCTGGTTAGCACCTCAAGACTTCTATCGATAATCATTAAAACATTTTTAGTGGTTATAATAGTTTATATGGTAATTGATTAATTGTGGGGCACACTTACTCAAAAAAAAAAATTATGTCTGTTCGTATGTTCTGATGCCAGCTCTAGATAGCATTGTAAGAGTTCTATCGAAAATACTAGTAACATATTCTGTGCAGGTAATTGTTTACGTAGTAACTGCCTTTATTAAGGAATGCTTATGAGCATTTCCCGTGAAGTTTGAACCCCTTTTACGATAAATATACATTTTTTTCATAGTTCTTGATATATATGCAATAGTTCTAGATTTCCCTGCTCAAAACACGAGTAGTTCTGCAGAATTTCGGGAAGAAAACAATAACTCGGGAAAATTTTGGTAGGGTAAGAAATTATTTGAAACTTCCTGGCAGATTAAAACTGTGTGCCCGACCGAGACTCGAACTCGGGACCTTTGCCTTTCGCGGGCAAGTGCTCTACCAACTGAGCTACCGAAGCACGACTCACGCCCGGCACTCACAGCTTTACTTCTGCCAGTAGAGCACTTGCCCGCGAAAGGCAAAGGTCCCGAGTTCGAGTCTCGGTCGGGCACACAGTTTTAATCTGCCAGGAAGTTTCATATCAGCGCACACTCCGCTGCAGAGTGAAAATCTCATTCTGGAAGAAATTATTTGTCAGTTTGGAAAAAAAAAATTTGTATAACAGTTCTGTTGGCAGTTCTGGATAGCACCGGAAGAGTTGCATTGAAAATGATAATAACATTTTTGTGGCGATAATAGTTTATGCAATAATTGTTTTAATCTGATACTCACTTTCTCTACTATAGCAAAATTCGTAGAATAGTTCTGATGACAGTTCTGAATATCACCCACAGAGTTCTACCAAAAACTATAATAACATTATTTGTGACGATGACATTATATGAGATAATTAATGTGGGACTCACTTTTGTCATGTAAAAGTAATAAATTCGTACAAAAGGTCTGATGGCATTTCTTAATACGACCCTAAGAGTTCTACCGACAACTGTAATAACATTTTTTGTGGGGATAAGAGTTAATGAGATAATAGTATTTTCGAGAGACCCACTTGGTCTACATTATAATAAGTTGGCACAACCCTTTTGCTGACAGTTTTGGATAGCACCGAAAGAGTTATTTTAAAAACCCTCATAACATTTTTATGGTGCCAGTAGATTATGAAATAGATTGTGTGTTCACTCTGCAGTGGGTGTGCGCCGATGTGAAACTTACTGGCAGATAAAAACTGTGTGCCGGACCGGGTCTCTAACCCCAGGCTATGACGAAGGAATATCGTCACAATATCCTTTCGTCCAGGAGTGCTTCTTCTGCAATTTTCGTAGGACAACTTCTACGAAATTGGGAACGCAGGAGATGAAGTACTGCTGGAAGTACAGCTATGAGGACGATAGTAAATTCTCACTTTTATTTTAGAAAACCGAAAATCGAAAACCCAGATGTATATTCTACTAAATACAAAAAGTCTAAATGTTCAGCACTATACAAATGCCAGTACACCTTCTTAAGGCTGACTGTAGTAACTGTAGGTGGAAGCGTGGGATGTGCACGCTTAGGTGATTCAAGGAGAGAAGGCTGGTCAGTGCAAAACAAACAGATGGCTGAGAGAGCAGAAACATTCACACGCGCCACTAACCAGATGGTGTCACACCTGTCGAGAATCGCACCAGAGGTACAATGAGCTGTGGTGGAGTGCTGTTGGCATGGTTACTATGCAACTTACTTGATGGGCATCAATACACCGTTATATTAATGTACAATACTTGAGAAACAATGTCATTCACACACTCCGAGTTCCTTATCACCGGCCTAGTGATAAGCAGCCTATGTACCTCACCGACTACACATCTTCGTGTTATAAGAAAAAAAGAGAAAAATACCAAGCGACACAAAATATGAATCCGGATAAACCGGAAATCCGGATTACTGAGGACCAAATAAACGAGGTTCTTATTTACAAATTTCGAACTTCTTATTAACTTTAATACTGTATCCCCTCAACATAACACCTCTATCAGTCATGTATTGAATTAGGATTTAAACATACTACTTAGTTCGTTTGTACGATATATTCAGTAAATATACTTACATTTCTATACATTGTAAAGACTTTTAACTCTCGCTGTAGTGTAACTCATCAAACTTCCACACTTCCTTTCTAACTAGAACAAATGTTTGCAACAATATTAACGACAGCAATTTCAAATTTATTCGTTACACACAGCACATGTTTTTATGTGTCCTAGCGTCTGGTGATGTTGCCACGTAACTTTCATCCATGAGGGTCCTGGGCATATTTTTAGCTGTTAGTGGGTCCTGGATGTCATGAGAGCTCAAAACAATTACTGTTTTACGTAATAAAATTCATCTGGTTCTTCCTGATTCTAAAAATATACACTTCATGTGTGCCTTTCATTGTTGTATGATTCAGTATCGACGTTAATGCTCTCTTGATGAGATATGAGCCGATTGCTCGTTTTTATCCACTGTGCCCTTTCGTATTTCATTTCAGCGATTAATTTATTTTTTTATCAACGTAGTAAGTAGTACAAAGCTAATCCAGAATGTAAACTGCACTTAAATTCTGTTTGAACTGTTTGATCGTCAGTGTCCGCTGTCTGAACGTCAAATTTCAGATTAATACACTGCGCCTGGTTGCGTTATTTTATAGGAATTTTATTATTTTAAGTGGGAAGTACTAGATAATGTTGAAGAAATCCAAAGCATATTGTTCGAAGAGTATAATATTATTCGAAATTTACCTGTACCAATAGGTGCAGCCAAAGCAGCATTTGTGATGCTGTAATTACCTCATAGATAACGATATTTTTCTATTGTAGTTTTGTATTCCAATCAGAATTTTGAGAGCATCAAAGCCTCATTTCAGCGTGAGAGAGGGGTAAAATCAATAGATGATATTGAATTGAAAGCCTTCATCAGTCTCTTGTTTTTAATTGTTGTTAACAAAAGTAACAGATAAAGCCTGGAAGATCTGTGTGGAACTGATGGTGATGGCATTGAAAAATTTCACCTCGCAAATGAACATAAAACGTTTCAAATTTATTCTGGAGAGCCTTAGATTTTACAGTCGCGCTATTCGTGATGAAAGGAGACAATTAGACAAGCTAACAGCTATTCGGGAAATATTTACTGTGTTTGTACGCAACTACCACAAATCTTACACCCTTGGAGAAAATGTTACAGTAGACAAGAAGCTCGAAGGATTCTGTTGAAGGTACAGTTTTCGCCAATATGTATCAATCAAAACAAACGAGTATGGATTCTTAAGCGTGAATTCTTAAGTATTTTACCTGTACAATTTGGAAATATACGCCGTGTTGCAACCAGAAGGATTTACTTACTGAGCAATAAACATTTTGATGTTGTTCTGTGACTGTGTAAACCTATATATCAGTCAGGTCGAAATGTGAAAGCGGACAACTGGTTTCCTAGTACTGGAATGATAATAGAGCTATGAAGGGAGAATTTTTCTTTTGTTGGCATGATGAAGAAAAACAAGCGTGGAGATTTCTCTAGAGTTTGCTATCAGTAAAAGAAGGGCTGCCCATATTTCCTTTTTTGGCATCCACAAGACTGAACTCTAGTTTCCTCCGTACCTAAAAAGGGGAAGTGAGTGATCCAGGCATCACTTTTGCATGAAGATAATTCGATAGATGCTGACACTGTAGATAAACGGAAGCCATCCATCGTAAATTTTACAATAGCGTTAAGTGTGGTATTTTCACAGCGGATAAGCCGAATGCTTTGTACAACGCTGCAAGAAATGTGCGCCGCTGGTCAATGGTTATATTTTTGTAATGATCAGTACAGTTGGAATCTATGCACAAGTGATTTATTGTGGCAGCAGTGAGAATTGTATCAGAAGGAAAGGGTTCCTGAATCAGCTATGTTATACAATGTTGTTTTCTTCGCTAAATTCTGCAGAACTATCAAAATTTTGTGCAGAGAACTCTAGAACTATGACTTATCTATCAAGAACTCTGAAAAAATATATATATTTCTGAAAAAAAAGGGCGGCAGCTTCATAGTAGGAGCTCTTATGGGGTTCTTAATTAAGTTGCAATTACCTCTTAAACTATTACCTGCACAAAAAAATTCTACTAGGAATTTCGATAGAACTCTTCACGTGGTGTCCAGAACTGTCATCAGAACTGTTGTACGAATATAATTATATTTTCTGTAGAGAAAGTGTGTCCCACATTAAATCAATTTATCACAAACTATTATCGCCATAGAAAAATGTTATTGTGATTTTCGATAGAGCTCTTGGGGTTCTGTTCAGAACAGTCCTCAGAACTGTTGTACAAGTTTAATTTTTGCGAAAAATGACAAAAAATGTTTTCGATTCGAAAATTTTTTCGAGTATTGTTGTTTTCTTCGCTTAATTCAGCAGAACTATTGAAATTTTTTACATAGAACTATGGCATATCTGTCAAGAACTGTGAAAAAAATATACATTTCTGAAAAAAAGGGTGCCAATTTCACAGTAAGTGAAAAAATTTTCTCCTTAAATTGCAATTATCTCGTAAACTATTAGCTGCAAAAAAAGGTGTTACTTGCGTTTTCGATAGAACTCTTGAAGTTCTGTTCAGAACTGTGCTCAGAACTGTTGTACTTATTTAAAATTTGCGAAAATTGACGAAGAATGTTTTCGATACGAAAATATTTTCGAATATTGTTTTCCTCGCCAAATTCTGCAGAACTATTGAAATTTTGTACAAAGAACTCTAGAACTAAGGCATATCTATCAAGAACTCTGAAAAAAGTATACATTTCTGAAAAAAAGGGTGCCAACTTCACAGTAAGTGAAAAGACTTTCCCCTTTAATTGCAATTATCTCGTAAGCTATTAGCTGCACAAAAAAATGTTACTCGGGTTTTCGATAGAACTCTTGGAGTTCTGTTCAGAACTATGCTCAGAACTGTTGTACTTATTTACAATTTGCGAAAATTGACGAAGAATGTTTTCGATACGAAAATTTTTTCGAATATTGTTTTCCTCGCCAAATTCTGCAGAACTATTGAAATTTTGTACAAAGAACTCTAGAACTATGGCATATCTATCAAGAACTCTGAAAAAAGTACACATTTCTGAAAAAAAGGGTGCCAACTTCACAGTAAGTGAAAAGACTTTCTCCTTAAATTGCAATTATCTCGTAAGCTATTAGCTGCACAAAAAAATGTTACTTGGGTTTTCGATAGAACTTTTGGAGTTCTGTTCAGAACTGTGCTCAGAACTGTTGTACTTATTTAAAATTTGCGAAAATTGACGAAGAATGTTTTCGATACGAAAATTTTTTCGAGTATTGTCGTTTTCTTCGTTACTTTTTGCAGAAATATTGAAATTTTGTGCAAAGAACTCTAGAACTATGGCACATCTAACAAGAACTGTGAAAAAAATGTATATTTCTCGAAAAAGGGGTGCTAACTTCACACGACTGTCTTTGGTGGAGGAATTTCGAAAGGCTTTGTTTATTAACTCTGCTTTGGCAGCACTTGGACCACGGTATCTGCATTGCTATCGCGCAGGGAAGACATCGGCTGTGTCTCGCGGCTGGCATACTTTACATACGACCAGAAATTCTTGGATTTTCTGTGAGGTTTCGAGAAAGTTTCATTGTGGAAACTACTATAAAAATCACGCATTAATGTCCGAGATAAAGTTGGAGCCTCTGTAAAAGGTCGCCAGTCTTGGAGATTTTGACTTCTTTAAATCTGGCATGCTACCTTCGATGTTTCTGCAACACGGTTCTGACGAGTTTTATGTCCCAAGGGGGATCAGCGCCGACTCTTGTTAATTTATTTGGTATACATCTCGGAACTGCTGTCGATCCCATTTCTTTGAACTGAAGCCACATCTGGTGTAGTCTTATATTGTTAATTTGGAAGGAGTGGAGATTGTCTCTCAGGAAGCATCAAGTGAATTTTTACCTGGTTTTTTGAATAGGTATATCTTTTGGTCAATTTTGGAGGATTTGGGGGTTACAATATGCATTCTCGCTACGACAGCCCTGAGTTCATTAATCCCTGTATCTGTTTCGATACTCGTTATAAGCTCAGGATTATTTATTGCTGAGAGGTGAAGTCTGTTTTCACGCTGTTTACTATTGGAATGGGCTCATGAACTAACTGCTCGAAATAATTTTCAGAGAATGCGTTTAGCACAATTTCTGACGATGTTTTAAGCGTATCTCCTGAATTTAACACATATTATCGCTAACATATCGAGGATAAATTGAAGTCACCACCGACTACAGTGGTATGAGTCGGGTAGGTCTTTGGATAAATTTGCCGACCTTCCAATTCAGATCATGCAGTTTGAGTTTGATTTCAATTACTATCTGCCCATACTTACTCACAGGAAGTATCTACTTCAAATTCGCGACAAGATAAACTACTTATGACAACAACAGACACGCCACCGCCAACCGTGTTTAGCCTATCCATTCGGAACGCCGTTAGGTTCTTCGGAATAATTTCGTCTGAACTTATCTCCGGCTTTAGCCAGCTTCCTGTGACTATAACTATTTGAGCATCAGTGCTTTCTATTAGCTCTTGTAGCTCTGGTACTTTCCCAACACAGCTACTACAGTTTACATCTGTTATTCCGATGGTTCCTCTATCTAAGTTGTTCCTGCACGCTTTGATAACTGAAGCCCTTCTTGCGTTTTCCCGATACCCTCTAACCTAAGAAAACCGCCCAGTGCGCGCCTCACAGCCCCTGCTACCCGTGTAGCCGCCTCCTGCGTGTAGAGGACGCCCAACCTATTCAGCGGATTTGCCTCCTGTCGTCTGTGTCGCGCGAGCAGCGTTTCCTCTAAACACCTCTCCGTACTCCCGAGTAATGTGCTGCAAACTGCAACGTCGTAATTCTTACACCGAAACTACGATAAAAGGGATGGGGGAGACAACGTGTCGCTTGTGAATAGCCGAAATCGTTTTGGAAAAAAAAAAAACGCAGTACGGTTTTCAAGATCTGTCTGCGGGCCCTACCTCATGTCGCAGTAAAACAGCGCGCGTAGCGTTACTACTGACTGCGACGCTCGGAGACAACTGTTTTGCCAACGAGCTACACACGTAACGGGCAATGTGGGTGGCGTCGTGTCTCCCCTAGCGCGTTATGCTGTGAACCGGACAGCAGAGCTGTGCAGTTGAGCATAACGAGTAGGGGAGGGTCTCGCGGGTTCTGCACTGCACTGCATTATCGTTATTACGGCTGTTAATACAGTGTAAGGGCTTGGTTTTCACTGGAGCAGCTGTTGTCATAATATGGTTTAAATAATTGAATTAAGCTTCGCATTTTATGTTTACCGTTAAGAAAACCACCTCTCCAGAGACAACTTTCTCACAAAAATTCAAGCGGGTTACACTCCATAGAGTGCGTATTTTTATTATTTTTTTTTAAAATTACGTTCGATGTCTTGAAAATATATAAACCCTCTACTGGAGTGCTGTGGAGTAATATTTTTGTGAAAATACTCACTTCTCCGTGTTCAAATAAAATACTGAGCGCTCTAACTCCCCCCCCCCCCCCCCCCCCCCGCCCCCAATCATGTTTCTGAGACAAGAGCATGGGCGGTGCCGGGACTTCCCCCAGCCTGACTGCTGACTGCTGACTTCTGACTGCTGACTGCAGCCCACGGCAGGTCTCGCTTCCCCCCTGTTCCGGCTGTCCCACAGTGCGTATGACGCTTCCACGCAATGCTCACGTGCATCCTCGGAAAATCCTTTCTCAAATTAAGGCTGGTGATTGGCACTGCAAGACTACTTTCGATCAAGAATTCCCCTTTTTTGTCCGCACTAGACTGTATTCATATTCGCCCTTTTTCCTTCCTCCGTGTGTTACTTTTGCTTCCAAGATAGCAGAATTACTTCATACCGTCAACTTAGAGATCCCCAATTTTGATGCCAACTTTCCTCCTAATGTCATTTCTATACCCCCCACCTGTTCCCTCTGTCTTTCCTTTACTCTCGGTCCAGATTCTGGATTTATTAGGCTGCTTATTTCATTCAACAGGCCCTGCGATTCTATCTCATCTTCACTCGCGATAGCAATGTCAGCAGCGAACCCTATCACCGATATCGTTTCACCTTGAATTTAAATCCCACTCCTGGACTTTTCTTTCCTTTCAGTCATTGTTTCTCCGCTGTATTGATTCAATATTAGGAGCTAAAGTTCGTATTCCTGTCTTGTACTCTTTGTATTCCGAGTGCTTTGTTCTTGGTCTCTCATTTTTATTTTTTCACCTTTTATTCTTGACTTTATACCATATCACCCGTTTCCCCCCCAAAATATTAGACCTGTTTTCCTGAGAATTTCCAAAAATTTGTGTACCATTTTAGACTGCAGATACCTTTTTCTATGTCGACAGGCACTATAAGCGTGTCTGGGTTGTTTGTAAGTCTGACTTCCGTTATCGACACCAAACAAATAGAAATCACTAGGCGCTAAATCAGGACTGTAAGGGGGATGAAGCAGTACTTCCCAGGCCATTTTGTCGATGGTTTCACGGGTTAGTTGAGCAATATGAGGACGCGTGTTATCTTGCTGGAGAACCACACCTCTCCTCTGAGATCCACGGCGTCTCTCTCTCATTGCTGGCTTCAGCTTGTTCAAAATCTGAGTAGTATTGGCTGTTCATTGTACGCTGCTCTTCGAGATAATCACAAAGAACTGGACGTTCAGCATTCCAAAGCACCGTCAACATAACTTTTCCTGCTGATTCTTCATTTTGTCAGCATACTCGAAGCTTCTTCTGTAGACGTGCTTGAATATCCTTTCGTAGGCAACTAGGCCAATGAATTTAGAAATTTCGCAGAAATGTTTACCGCTTCTGTCTTATTTCAGTCCAACACTTAGAAACGTCTGTTGCCTGTCACGACGAAACTGCGTCCTTTATCTTTTCCGTAGTGTCCGACATGTTGCCTCCGTCACGTCATCAGACCGATCCTCCCTCTCGTAGAGGCCTTCAGTGGGCTTGCAGTGCCCCCTGTTGTCAGTGGGAGACTTTGTTCTTGAGGTTTCCCTGTATTTCTGAAGCCACTGCAGCAACGAACATGCAACTGTTACACGGCATTCGAAGTTACGTCCTTGGTGTACTGGACGCAAGTGACTGCATTTCAGTCACTAGTTTGGCAAGTAAAATATTCTGACTATACGGTTGAATGTCGCATAATATTCCCGACTCTGTCCTAAATAATTTTAACTATTTCTATGTTAGTTCTGCAGACTCGGTATATGTATGTTGCAACTATCTGAAAATCAGAATAGTCTAGTCCAAGTGGTTCCTGAGATTTAGGGAAGGTGCAACTGAAAATGTAAATTTTCAGAAATAGCTTGTAAAGCGTGATATGAGTGAAACTTACATTCGTGTCTCTTCTACGTGCGTGCGGCAAGTGCAAAAGTCCAACTGTGACGCCATCATTACGAAGTACGGCCAAACGTGACAAACGTGCTGTTATTTTATTGTCGGCAGCCGGGGGCGTGCAGGGGGGGCGGGGGGCTGCCGCTTCAGGCGACGCACGGGGCCGCGTCGCGGGAGCCACGCCCACGCGAGTGGGAGGGGCAGCCGAGCAGCCGCCCTGCAGCCCCGACGCCTCCCCACGCGACCGTCGCGGCTTCGGTCCCTTAAAAAGGCCGGCGATTCCCGTGGGACTAGAGCGTGCAGCAGACAGCTGCGGACTTAGTGGGACAAAGTGTTCCACCAGACGGGGATCTCCAACCCGGTGATGCGGTGGTGGGGCTGCACACACTGAGTGGCTCACCATTCCTGGGCTGTGCGGCCTTCGAACGGAAACTTTTTGATCACCCCTTTAAAGCACTACAGAGCACCCAGTTCTTGTGTCTTACTTCGCAACAATATTAAGTGTGGATACTGACGTCCACGCTGGATTGCTGGATGACTCATTCGTCCCCTGAACCTGTCCACGCAGTCACTTCCTCAACAAGTCAACGTGTGCCAGCTGCCTTAAGAGGGCTTTATAATTTCCTTAACTGCTCCAAACACGGAGTGTTGAAAGCTGTGTGAAGTGTCTGACAAGTGTAGGTGGCGATACTTGCAGCGTGAATCTAGCCCGGGAGGGCGAAGCTGGTGCACGGGTGTGTCGACGGAGGGCAGCCCACACTGGCCTTCTGATTCAGGAAACACATCGTGGCTGTCACTTGTGAAGGCATCTCGTAATATTGTCGCAATTCATAAATAACCCTGTCTCAACAAAATGTCAGTGAAACCACTCAAACCCAGAGACGTAGTGCAGGCATTCATACAGGAGGCGTAACCCTCAGAGAGTTGCCAGTCGGCTGCCCCACATCAGGGTAGGCCACTCGGATCCCGAGAGTCAATGAGGAACATCCGTGTACCTGATAACGAGACAGAGACGACACCAGTTCCATCTCGTTGTTTCACTCTCCTGAGAAAACAGCCGGAACGATAAAACAGTCGACTGGGGAGTCGGTTGCCAATACCAGTCAGGTGAACCACCACCAGTCCTATAGTAATGCAAAAGCGTGTGGGGTACATCCAGCCTCTTCCGCTGCTTCTACCGCAACATTGGTATTCCAGCAAGACATCGCAACATTACTCCGAAACTTCCTAACGGGCTCCACTCTTACAAATCATCCTAACGTTCATTACCAACGGCATACAGGCCCTACACTACTTAATGTGTCCCAAAGAATTTCATAATAATGTACACAACGTGCCTGCATAACTGCCAATCACATACTTTCCACGATACACGCACTTTCAACACGACCACGCCCTCACTCTGTGACTGTACTGTGCACCACTGCGAGTTGTCCCTTAGCTCACCTGGGTGTACAATACAGGGCGAAATTAGGTTAACAAGTTGTGGTACAGCATCAACTAAAATTCTGCTCGAATATCTTTACACAAAGCACCAGAGTGCAGCATTTGTACAGCTTGTTCTGCTGCCGCTCCCACAACAAGAACGAGTGCCAGCAGCACGATGATTCATTGCTCATCTAAAAAGCTTCAAATCGTTTTAAGTGTTTCTAGCTTTGATATTCAGGGCCCATAGCATGTGGTATATTCGAAGGAATGTTTACCAAAAAGAGACTTTGGTATACTTGGAAGAATATTCAGTTATGGGACATACATCTCGCCTGTGTAGCTACCCTCCCTACATTTGTACAATGTGAACTTTCAGTGGGACCCCGCCCTCCGTTGTGGCCGAGCGGTTCTAGGCACTTCAGTCCGGAACCGCGCTGCTGCTACGATTGCAGGTTCGAATCCTGCCTCGGGCATGGATGTATGTGATGTCCTTAGGTTAGTTAGGTTTAAGTAGTTCTAAGTTCTAGGGGACTGATGACCTCAGATATTAAGTCCCATAGTGCTCAGTGCCATTTGAACCCTTTGAAGCAATGGGACACCACCCCTCACGCGATTACTCAGTTATACACCATTGGTCTCTAAGGTGTTGCTTACCTCATTACGTTGAAACATGGTACCAGTGCTGTTGTGGTGTACTACAATGTAAAGACACCTCTAGGGATTCTCGATCGAACGCAATAGTGTGTAGGGTGCATTCGGGTCATTACAGTGGTGTTCCCACAAGATGAGTGCGACTATATTTTGTGGCACGACTGTACCGTACAGAATATTAAGTTCTGGGGAATTGTAATGTGCAGATCGCCTTGCCAATCTGACTGGTATTTTAACATTTTATTTTAGTTTTTAGCTTTTAATATTCTCCTGTGATGCTCAGTGCAGTTCATCGTTGCCTGTGTGTGGAGTACGAGGGGCACTTGAGAGCAGATATTCTTGTTCTCGGCAACCTTTACCTGCTGACGATATGGCCACTATGCGCTCATTGTAGATGGTCAGCAGGTGGCGAGGGAGGTGGTGGGTTTCTCTCCTTTCAGAATTTTTTCTGACACCGAAATTGACATAGTCTCATGAACACCATGACTAGATGACTTCAGATGCTGATGTTGATGATAATTTGATGATAATGCTGATGATGCTGATGGTGATGATGCTGGTGATGATGCTGCTGATGATGATGCTGATGATGATGCTGATGATGTTGATGATACTGATGATGTTGATGATGATTATGATGATAATGATGATGGTTTATGGGGTGCTCAACATCGTGGTCATCAGCACCTGTACGACTTCCAATCTTTCCATTTATAGTCTCGCCACTTTCTGAATGATGATGAACTGATGATGTGATGTTAACACAAACAACCAGTCCCCGGGCATAGAAAGTCACCGACCTGGTCGGGAATCGAAGCTCAGACCCCGTGATCCAGAGGCAGCAACACTAGCCAACACACGTGCTGCGGGCTAACAACTTTAGAAGATTACCTGGGCGATCCCACTTGCGTTGTAAACAAGTATTAAACTTTCCTTTTGAACATGAAAATCTACACTTTATAATTCAATGGCCGCTAAAGAATACCCACTCGCTTCCCATCTTCCTTATTCAACTTACTGTTCATTCTGAAGTTGCACTGATTTACTGCATGCATGCTGCTCATTTCTCTATCACTCATACATCTTTGTGATATGATCTTCTGAATCGACGACGTCTCTCCAAGAACTCTCTTACCTCCCACATTAGAGCAAATTTATCGTGTTACTCCAACAACACATAATATAACATATATTGTTTCCTGAGGGGACACAGGAGGGTGCAAGGTCCACCCAGGCCTTTCTGCTGCTCTTTTCGCAATATTAGCAGGACGTATCTTCCAGCATGACAACGCTCCTCACCTCTGTTACTGCACCATAAAGCTCCACTCTCCCAGTACTTCTCCAGCCCTTTCCGCAGTGAACAGTGCAACGGCTTTGATTATGCCCTGCTGTGGAACTGTAATGCAAAGTAAATCTGGAAGAGCGCATCGAGGGGAGGCCGGCGGCTGCGGCAGACCCACCAGCCGGGCACCACTTTCCAGGATGACAACGCCCCACTCGCCACTCTGCCGTCACACAGCACTGCCTCCTGTGGCGATCGTCACGTCGCCTCGCAGGTCCAGCTGTGTAGCTCACCGTAACCTGATAGAAGCCCCAGGGTCTGTTGAGTTAACGCAGCAGAGTGCAGGGTTCATCCTCCGTGTCGTGTCGCCACACTGAGGCATTAGAGGTGTCCGATCCCACAGTGGGGCAAAGATTCGCTACTCACCACAACTGTTGCACAGCTGCATACCCCCGTGTGTAGCTCAGCCTCGATGGCAGAAGCGTACATTACCCACCCTGTGTTTCATGTCTGGGGGATTTACGACTTAAAATAATCATTTCAGTTCGTTGCCGGTAAACTGAAGGGCGGTGGCTATAACCATCTCTACCTTCTGCTGTCCCTGCGACTCTGGAATTACGTTACTTTCCAGCAAGACCACGCACCTCGCACACTGCGATAAATAGCTCCACTACCGCTAAAATACCTCATCTCACTTCACCTCACCTTGCCATGACACACAGGGGCACATTCGCATATCGTGTTGTGCCAAACTGCCACCAAAGATAATTCGTAACAGGGAACTGAAGCGTGCTGGAAAATCCACCTCCTCTTTGGCCTTCCCTCTCCTCAGTGGATCGTGTACTTCAAGATGGAAATCGCAAATTTACTCGCGTACTCCACAACAAACCTCTACTTTCGTAGAAGTTCCTAAGCGGCACTATCATGCAGGGCCGAAGGTACTTATCATGATTGACAGACCTGTAACGTTACGTTACCCCACGTGTGCGTTGAGGGCACACCAAAGGTTCCACCACACGTCATTCCTCTTCTCACACTGTTCTACACATCACCAGGACGTGACCTTCGAGTATGAAACTTCCAATGTAGACTCCATTTCAAACTTTGGGTTTAAGGTTTGGCAGAACCATAACCTTATACTACCCCTGAGCTGTTCAGGGAACGGGGAACTCTGGCAGAAAAGGTAACATTACTTTTCCATTGCTGCAGCATAAGTGTGATGTCATTCTCCAGGAGAAGAACGAATCTCTCTCACTGTGTTACATGGCTCCCCCATGTCAGATGCTTCTTTATCTCACTCTTTGAAGTGACCTGAGCTACAAGTTTGACTATCACGTTGTCGGGAAGCGTTTTCTAAAATAAACAGGTTCATCTGCTCCAGGAAGTCGGAATTGGCAGGATAGGCGCAACCTGGTGTGCTGCCGCACTTACGACTTCACTGGGATGTCATCTCGCAGCAATACATTCCTTACTCACTCACTTTCTGAATGACACAGCTCGACACACCCAGCTATTACCTCTCTCCACTCTTAGTCATTACAGGACATATTTTTACGTTTCCATTGTGGGCAATTATAATCTATGACAATCCGTCTTCTTCATTCAAATCACACTAAGTTTTGCTGGTTCCATTCAGGCCAGACTCCAACTATGCCTTAAGCATCCTTCAGGTGTCATTTTCCAGCAGCGCAAGTCCCTCATTCACTTTCGTCACAGGGTCACACCTCAACATGGGAGTGACATGTGGCATACATCATGTGTTCCAAGTCTTGCGGAATTTTAACATCAAATACTTCTCCTCTTGTATTGAGGAATCGTTGAACTCTGCATGAGATATCACATTTGTGCTGCTACCACTCCTACACAAGTAGGACGTGATGTGCCAGCAGAAGAGTGCTCCTTCAGCCACATTCAGCGTTAAACACGACGACCCCTCAGGTGTTGCTCAGCCCGATGGACAGTGGCAGACAGCACCAACTTTAAAATATTCTATTCTGCTGGGTTATAAGCTCAATCACAGCTGTACAGATTTAGGGAACAGTAAGGTAAGTAGAACGGATCCACTCCATTTGAGGCCATCAACACTGCGTGTTTAGTGAACTTTGCCCCTTACTTCACTGTCTGGGTTGTACTGCGCTACACTCCTACATACGTCACAGTTCTTCCGCCAGTGACATGCATTACCAACGCTGAGTACCGTGTTGTGGTGAACTGGAACCTATGGAAACACCCAATGTTTGAAGCCACAACAAGGAAGTGTGGAGAGAAAAGCCTATATTTTCTGTCGCGCTTCTTGCAAGAACAGTTGAACGTGATCTTCCAACAGTTCAGTGCACCTTAACTTATTACCGTGCCACACAGCTCCAAGACGTCACTGCCGGTCGGAGTGGCCGAGCGGTTCTAGGCGCTTCAGTCTGGAACCGCGCGACCGCTACGGTGGCAGGTTCGAATCTTACCTCGGGCATGCATGTGTGTGATGTCCTTAGTTTAGTTAGGTTTAGGTAGTTCTAAGTTCTAGGTGACTGATGACCTCCGCTGTTAAGTCCCATAGTGCTCAGAGTCAAGACGTCTGTGAATAGCACTGACATACCACTTCAGGTATCATGTCATTGGGAACTGTACCCTAAAGTAACTCTTAGTGTTTGTTAAGGGGACACAGAAGTGAGTACAATACAGCCGGGTCTTACTGCAACGCTTCTTATAAAGTCAATGGCGTTCATTCTTCCAGCACGACAACACCCCTCTGCCCATTAACAGACCAAACAAGTCCACAATCCCAGACGTTGTTAGGCTATTCTGCGATGATACACAGTTACAGATTTAGGCACCGCACTGTGGAGAACACTAACCGCAACTAAGCTTTAGTTTTTGTTGAATGAATGTGGATGTATGGGAAAGACAGTTGCCCATTTCTGCAAGGTTTCTTACAGGACCAACAAGACACGATCTCCCTGCAGGGAAACTACCTTCTACTTATTACTGAGTCACATACCCTCACAGTCCCCGATCATCTTCATCTCATCTTGCAGTGATGTACAGACCCAACAGTGGTACCAATTTGCATGCATCTGTAACCCAAAGTAACGTCTAGCGGTTTTAGTGTAAACGCAGAAATGTGAAGATTACTGGCATACCTATCTCCACCATTTCTTACATAACCCATGGGACATGATCTTCCAGCAGGACCATGCCGTTACACTCATTACTCAACCACACAGCACCGCAATCCCAGAAGCTCTTCCCTTCACCTTCAGTGAAGTACAGTAACAAGTTTGGACATATCGCTTGCGTGTATCATAAGAAGAAAAAACCTCTAGGGTCTGTTCAGAAATTACAGATGTGGGGAGAACTGTTATGGCGCTTTCTGCAGAGTTCTTCCAGAATTAATAGGATTTCAACCTTTTAGTGGGGTCATACTCGTTTATTCGGGACTGGGTTACACAGTTCCACAATCCCAATGATTCTTCAGCTCATCTGGTATTGACGTACAGTATCAACTTCAGGTATCATACTGTTTTGAACTCTACTGTAATTTGACCCATAGTGACTGTTGAGGGTACACAGAAATGTGGAGATTGCAGCCTGCTCTTTCTGCAGTTTTTTTTTTCCGTCAAAGTCAGTGAAACATGATCTTCCAAAAAGTCAACTCCTCTTTACTCATTAGTGTGCCACACAGATCCAAAATTACTCACGTTCATTGGCTAGTCGGTAATGATGTACTGTTCCAACGTTCTGTATCATATCGCGCTAAACTTTAACTTAACTGTATCCTCAACAGTTGCGAGACCCATCAACGAACACTAGTGTAGAGTTTGACTCTTTCCGCAACATTTCTAGGAAATTCACTAGAACACTACTTCGCAACAGTAGGAAACACCTTTAGTCTTTACTCATTTCTGGGTCCGGTAGATCTGCAGTCCCGAAAGTTCTTTAGCTATTGCGGCAGTGATGTGCTGTATCAAATGTAGTTATCAAGTTGTGCAGAACTGTAACCCAAAGTACGAGCAACTGTTCCTGTTTGTTGGGGCAGTGCAGAAGTGTGGAGAACGCACCCATCCCTTGCTGCAGCGCTTACTACGAACTCAACAGGGCATGACCCTGCAGCACGGCAACAGCCCTTTAGTAGTTCTGGGTCCCACGTCTCTGCAATCACAGACGTTTTTCAGCGAGTCTGGCATTCATAAACAGTACCACTTTTGTGTATCGTGTTGTTGGGGAGTGCTGCTGTTTCTTGAGGCAACAAAGAAGTGTGCAGATACAGTATGCACTTTCTGCTGTGTTTCTTACGAGAAACCATGGGACACGACCTTCCAGCACGACAGCACACCTTTTGTTGATAAACATTATCTAACATACATTAGCCAAGGAGCCAGTGAGGAGCTGTAGACACTTTGGGTACTGTGTTTTACAGAATATTCAACTGCAGTAACCTCTAATATTTGTTGAGAGGAAAAGAAAAGTGTGAGCAACACAGACGACCAATCCTCAGCACTTCCTGCGAAGTTAATGGGATATGACCTTCCACGAGGCAACAATCGTTTGCTCAACACTCGATCACACAGCCCCGCAATTCCAGACATTCTGCTGTTGATTTGGTACTCATATAATGTGCTAACGTTTGAAAATGTAACCTAACGTAACCTCCAGCACTCCTTGCACAAACAAAGACTTGTGGAGAATACAGCTGGCATTTTCTACAGCGTCTCGTACAAAATGGCGGCACGTGATATTCGGGGTGGACACCGACACATTGTTCATAACCGTGTCACTAACCTCCACGACGCAACGTTACTTGAGGTCCTCTGGTTGTGATATGCAGTAACAACTTTGGGTATCTTGTTGTGCTGAACTATAAGCTACAATAGCTCCAAATGTCTGAGACAGCACTAAACTGTCAATAATGCAGCTGGCTCTTTCCGCAATTTTTCTTGAAAAATCAATGGCATGCCATCTTTCAACAGGACAACGCCTCTTTATTCATTACTGGCTCACACCCATCTACACAAACCAGACATTCCCTGGATAACTGGTAGCGATGTACATTACGAGGTTTCGTATCATGCTATGAACTGTAACTGAAAGTAACCATTGGTGATAGTTGAGAGGTTACGTAAGTCTGGAGTATATACCTGTCCATTTCTTGATCGTTTTATAAAATAAAAAACATAAAATAAAATATTAATTTTTCTATCTGTATGATAGTGATTGGTTGTAATTAATATTTGCTTATCTGGAACGTGGACGCTTAATTATTTGGTATCAGACGCTTGACAATGGCTTTTTCGTAAATGCGATGTTAATCGTAGTTGACCGTGAAATAAGACTCAAATAATCGGTCTTCGTACTTAAATCGTTTCCAAAGACTGCTGCGGTAGGTGCGGACTCAAATCTAAATTCTCAATATTAGAGTAATTTTGCCAGCCATGTCAATACGTCGTACAGAGGTGACTGTCTACTAAACATAAAAAGTTTATACAGTTAGTTAAATGAGATATATTCAACCAATAAGCCTACAGTTAAATAATTCTACTTACTTTCATAAATATAAATTCTTTACAGAATCGAGTGCCTAGTAAGATTGCAACTCGCAGTGTTCTTATATAACATCAAATATGGCGGTGTGCCAGTCAATGAAATACACGTGCTTCCCGCACCACTTATCCAAGACCTCTCCTTCTTAATGAAACATAAGAGTGTCGTAATTGTGTTTTTTGTTTTATCAGCGACATAGCGCTGCAGTTCTGTGCCATAGGCTTTATTTATTTGTCAGAGATTAATTATTTAATTAAGATTTCGCGTTTCTTACCTAAAGGCACAAGGAAATCTAAGTTATCTACAACCATTTACATGACATACATTATATAGTATATTATATACAAACTTTGAATGACGCGCGTGCGCCGTAAAAGTTCTTGTGTTGGCAAAATAGAGTGCGCGCATGCGCAGAAGCGTCTGTGTTATATCGTAAATTTAGATCACGCGGCACAGTATTGCAGTTCATATTGTTCGTGTGCGCGCGCATTTCTTAGTCGTTGCACAAAGAAAATATTCCACCAAGATTGCATATGAAGACTACATTCTATGACAGGTAACTTAGTTTTAAAATTACAATGTTTGTTATAATACAGTACAACTTTAGATTGTTGAATGTTCTCAGTTACATAGTATTGCATTGAAATGCTTCAAAGAAAAATGTCTTTATGTTTCAGGTGCGTTGACCTATACACATCGTGTCGTTATTACAGTTTATATTCATCTACTGCACAGTACAGTTTCACAGGTTAGTGTCGTCGTGGTAAAGTTTTTTGATCACAGTAACATCGCTGTATAACAACGTGATTGATACATAAGCATGTCCATTTCCTATTTCCATTATAGTCGTTGTGATGCAGTTCGTTGTGACAAAAAGCATTGTTTATTACAGATCAGACGTGACCCGTCGAGTAATTGGTCCATATGCAGTTCGTTTTCGATATTCCGTGGAAGCTTGGTTGCAGAACCTCGGACGGCACATAGCTGGCGTCGATCCTTGGATAGTCCAGGTAAGTGTGTCCGTCACATTTCGAGAACATTCCATTCCCTGAAGTTCCAACCAAAATTCTTCCACTCGTCGTGTTGTTTTCTGGACAGGCACGTTGTGACCATTTAATCCAGTTAACATCTTGAAGTTAGATACTGTAGTAATGTCACTAGACGATGCACCAATTACGCACTTCACATTTTCAGATTTTTTTTTTTTTTTAAATATAGCTCACCTAAATGTTCGTAGTTACTTATCGAAGAAATCGTTCATCGCGTTTACAAAGGTACGATGCATCATGAATGTCATTAACAGTTTCTTTCACATAGGTTTCTGCGTAGTTGCAGATTTAGTAATGTACGTTAATGTCCGTGAACAGTGGTTCACTACGCATTTTTTTTAAGTTTTTTTTTTTTTTTTTTTTTTTACATTTTGGCACTCGTTATTGTTCAAATTTTCACATAGTAACAGTTACATTATACGTCAGTTTAAAAAAAAAAAAAACATAAGTAATCATACATATACACGTCACATATTTTCTTAGCATAAACATAATACGGTTACACATAAACATGTTTACATCATCATTACATAGCTATAAATTATTACATTATGTCACATTTGATTACATGAATTGCAGATATTTACGTTCTCTTTAACGGTTTTGTTGGGATTTTATCGATGTTTTTTGTGATGTCATCTGAAATTAAGGTAGGTTAGACACAACATTCACTACATCAGTAGGCAAGACCAGGCGTTTTCACTACTCAATAAATATTCAAAATAATAAGAGACGGAAAGCTGTTAGATTCCTCGCGTTTTGTGCGTGTGTGTATAGTGTCTGTGTGGCCTTGGCTACTGGTAGATGTTTTTCTTGCTGAGAGATGTGCGTCTAATCTATTTCTCGAAGTAAAAGATCGCTTCACAGATGACGTCTGTCGGTTCGTCAGGTGTCATACCAAGTTAGTGGTACCTACAGTCACAAATGTTCCGTGAAAAATTAATATATCTTTCACTGCTACGTAATCATAAATTTTACTTTAATATTCAGTCTTCTCGGTGGTGCCGCGGCGTTGAAAGAAAAGTTCTTCTGTCTTCAACTGTCTTCAATGAAAATTTCTATACTACTTATTATCTGTGTTGTAGCAAACAGAGTTTTGCGAGTTGCTTAGCAATGTTTTCATGGGTATGACTTTGACTTTATTTTGCATGAAATGCTCTAAGATCTCGGTGTGCGTATAGCCCAATAATTTTGTTAGTTCTAGGATGTTGTAACAAATACGCACCAGGATGCGGTATGTTAACAATTATATAAGGTCCTTCATATAGCAGACGCCACTTAGCATTGCGTCGTTTGAGTGCTACAGATTTATGACGAGTACGAAGTAGTACAAGCATTCCTACCTTGAAATTTTGTTTTCTTTTTATTATGTTTGTGTGATGTTTGTTTCGTATCTGTGCGTGATGTGCCGGTGTAGTCAATACGTCTTTTATTTTCTGTTCAGGTGTGATTTCCTTGTCTGACAACTTAGGTAATGGTTTTATCCATTGATCGTTCTGTTTGCAACTGAACATGATCTCGTTAGGTGTGTAATTTGTATTGTAAATATTTAAGTTATTGTGTACGTCTTCGAAAAGACTTAGGTAGGACACCCAATTAGTATGTTTTGATGAAATATAGGTCCTCATGAATCGGTTTAGTTCTCGGAAAAGTCTTTCAGTCGCGTTACATTGTGGACTAAACTTTGAAATAAATATACTTTTAATGTTATTGTCCTTCAAGAAATTTCTCCATTTGTACCCAGAGTAGTATGCTGCATTATCTGACAGAATTGCTTTAGGTTTTCCCACGTGCGTCAGGTAATCACTTGAGAATCTTCGTATTATAGCATTTGCAGTGGCGGATTTTAAAGCATAAAGTTTGACATGTTTAGAAAATATATCGTAAAAAGCTAAGATATATTTGACACCTCCAGAGCTTGCTGGATGCGGTCCACTGATGTCAGTACATAGAATTTCCAGGGGTTTACTCGGTAAAATAGAATGTAAATCTGTTTTTGTGGATAAATTCTGAGGTTTTGATTTTTGACATATGACACATGTTTTCAGTTCCCTGTAAATTTTTCTTCTCATATTGCTAAAATAACAGTATGTGCTGAGCTTTGCCAAACACTTTTTCGTCCCATAATGACCCCAAACTAAGTGTGTGTGCCAAATCAGATTACGTTCAGACTCTTTGGGAATGCATACACACCAGTTAGTAGCATTTGGATGTCGGCGATAAAATAACACATCATTGTGTAACTTGTAATACCTAGTCAAAGGATGATTGTGTTTTTCTACCAGTAATGTTTTATCTTATACCAGTGAGGATCAGATTTTTGTAATTTAGCCATGTTTCTGCACATATCAATATAATATTGGTGATACTGCTTGTCTTGCATTAAGAGAATCCTGTAGTCATATATATTTTCTAAGTCACTGTTGGTTTCATTCATACCTTGTGGAAGTCTAGACAAAGCGTCGGCAATGGTGTTGTCCTTACCTTTTATGTACTTAATTTCAAAAGAGTAGTTCTGAAGTGTAACTGCCCATCGTGATAGTCTAGGATGTACAAGTTTACAAGTTAACAAAACTGTCAGGGCCTGGTGATCGGTATAAATTACTGTATGTTTTCCAAATAAATAATAATTGAATTTCTTGAATGCCCAGACTATGGAAAGTGTTTCTAACTCAGTAGTGGAGTATGTACGCTCACATTCAGTTAGAGTACGACTTGCAAACCCAATAATTCTTATCTGTTCCTTTTCTTTATTCTTTACAACTTGAAATAAGCAACAGCCCAAGCCAGTACATGAAGCGTCACAAGTCATACAAAAATCTAAATTGAAATCTGGATGGCTCAATATGTTTGCATTCACTAAAGCATGTTTAATTGTATTAAAGTCATTCTGGCACTGTTCCGACCAGATCCAAACTTGATTCTTTCTGAGTAGATTTAGCAGATGTTTACTGTTCAAAAGTGGTTGTGGTAAAAAACGTCTGAAAAATGAACATAGCCCAAGGAATGATTTTAACTGCTTTTTAGTTCGAGGGCTAGGAAAGTTTCTGATAGCATCTAATTTACTGGGATCAGGACGTATGCCCTGTGAATTAATGATATGTCCTAAATATTTTATCTCACTGCAACCAAATTTTGATTTTCTAAGATTGGCTGTGACTCCAGCTTGTGCAAATTTTTCTAAAATTTTTTGAAGTGTGTCAACGTGTTCATTCCAAGACTGTGTAGCTATCAGTATATCATCTACATAGTGTGTGACTGTCTCAACTAAATCATCGCCAAGCACGGTATCCAGGGCTGTAATGAATACCCCAGAACTGACATTCAATCCGAAGGGTAGAACACAAAACTGATAGGTTCGCCCCCCCCCCCCCCCAACATAAATGCAGTATATTTCCGAGAATCAGGAGTGATACCTACTTGCCAAAATGAATTAGCGAGATCTATTGTGGAAAAATATTTTGCATCTAGAAATTTCTGTAATTGCTCTTCTAAATTTTCGGGTTTTGTGTGAACCGGTAAAATTATTTCATTAATTGCTCGTGCGTCTAACACTAGCCTAATGCTACCATTTAATTTTTTGACAACAAGTAGAGGACTACAGTAAGGTGAGGTGGATGGTTCAATGACCTTCCAGTCTAACATTTGTTTTAGTTCTTGCCACACAGCAGGTAGTTGAGATAACGGTACGTTATATGTCTTGTGGTAGAAGATCTTGTGAGGCTTAACTTCAATCTTGTACACATACGTGTTGATAACACCTAATCGTTTGGTAAAAACTTGTAAATATTTGGATAACACTTCCTGTAGTTTTATACGTTCATGTACACTGAGAGCTGTAGCTTCATTTATCTTATGATCAAGCAATGTTTTCAAGTCCATTAGCTCTGTGTCAGATGAGTGTGTGTGCGTGTCTTGAATGTCATTGTCAAGTACTAACTGAACCTTGTACCCTGTACAGTGTTTGTCATGCTTTAGAGTTCTCCTGTCCAAATCAATAATAATTACACTGCCTTTATCATTTAAAATGCATTTACCTTTGGAGAAGTCTATAATGCAGTCCTTCTCGCTCATAATATCTATTCCTAATATGCAATTTGTCACAAGGTTTTGTACAACCAGGAATGGCCATTGTACGGTTCCATTCCCTATTTTAATGTTTACAAAAACTTGCTTCGTAACCCTACATGACTTATTACCTAGAGCAGTAGTTATTTTACAGTTTTGGGCAGGAAACTCAGGCACAGGCTCCAATTCACACATCTTTTTATAGAAATTAAAAGAAAACACTCACAGCTGCACCTGTATCTAAGATAATAGTAGTTGGAATCCTACCTACTACACCAGTAG
The DNA here is from genome assembly GCF_023864345.2 of Schistocerca serialis cubense. Classification (NCBI taxonomy): domain Eukaryota; kingdom Metazoa; phylum Arthropoda; class Insecta; order Orthoptera; family Acrididae; genus Schistocerca; species Schistocerca serialis. The sequence continues at coordinate 35,088,556 of NC_064648.1, read as the reverse complement.
TAGATGCTAAAACAATTTCATTTGTGTTTGAACGACATTGTGTACTGTCTTGCAAAAGTTCATCTGATATATTGTCATTGTGGTTGTATCTTATAAATAAAACAGGTAGTTTTTGCTTAGAATTATTAGGCATATCAATATTTTGTTGTTCAATCGTGGTGTCAAATAACTGATTAACATTGAAGTCGCCCCCCAAGAATTCTTCAGCCACGACCTGGGGCATAGAAGTGACTGTTTCTAGTTTGTTGGATTAGCATTTGTATTAGGTACTGACACAGATTGAGGTTATGTATCAGGTGTCATTTCTATTATATTCACATTCGGATATTGCCTGTTGTGATCTCCAAACTTTTGCGGTTGTTGTTGTTGTTGCGCATTATAACTTACCTGTCGGTCGTAAGGTATGCTCCAATTTTGTCCTGGTGGCTGCTGTGGTAAAGCAGTGTTTGAATGAAAGTATTGATCGCTACGCGACCAGCCTTGATGCTGTCTTGGCTCGTAGTTATTATTATTTCTATTTCTGTTTGTGTTTTTGTTGTTACATTTGTATCCGTTGCTACCGTTGTTGTGATTACCGCGGTGCCTTTTGTATGGATTGCCGCATGGAGTGTTATTACTGTTGTAACTGTTGTTTGTATTGGAATACGCGTGTTGATTTTGATTTCCGTATTGAGACGGCATGTGAGTTTGCTGTTTTTGCTGTACCGCGTATCCAACTGTGGGCGCGCCAGAACTGAGTTGGCAAGCCTGTATGTTTTGCATGCCACTAGTATAAACATTGTGGCTGCTGTTTTGCCGCGCGAAGCGCTGATCTTCTAGTAACATGTCGACCGAATCTAAAGCTGTTAAAAAATAATCTGGATCGTCATCCGGAATATGTAAGAGTTTTTCTATAATGTTGAAAGGCAATTTGGCCTTCAACGCACGGAGTATATCACGTGTTGCGACTGGTTCGTCTAAAAAATGTCCCATGTTCAAGTATTTTTCAAAATATCTGCGTAAGTTACCATTTTTACTGTTAAAAGTTTCAGGTTCTAAAATTTGTCTCCTGAGTCGCTCCTGGACGGATTGCGACCAGAATTTGTTCAGAAAGGCACGCTCAAACTCACTGTACGTGGTACATACGTCAGCTTGACTGTATGCCCAGACAGCTGCATCGCCTTGGATGTAACCGATAATATATGAAATCTTTTTCCGGTCACTCCAAGTGCGTGGAAATGCGTTACTAAAAGATTTAAGAAAAATCACCGGATGAATGGTTCGTTTTTCTGGGATAAAAGCCTGAAATTGCCTGTGTTTTATTAAGCTTTCTTCTTCCTTTGCATTATGATATGGATTTCTTCCACTATAATTACTGCAATGTTCAGCTGGCGAGTAATTACGATAATGTTGCTGTGGTTTACCATGATAATAGCTTGTGTTTGTGGTTGCACGTCGTGGTGTGTTTTGTTCTTGTGTGTTTGTCGTGTGCGGTATGTGTGCGCCATACTCGAATGTATATTGGTTTCTGAACTGTACATTTTGACTGATATCTTCGTTACATTCAGACTGTGGTTGATCGGTGAATTGTCTCATGGGTGCAGTGACGGATTGTACTGCGTCACTAATCAGCTGTTTGTTATTAGTGATGTATTCCGCTACGTAGTCGTGCACAATTGTTGGTAAATTTTCACGTATGCATCTATCAAAATGTTTGTCTTTGTTCTCTACCCAATCATGAAATTCTTTATTAATATTTTGAAAATGAGCTGTGGCATCAGATTGTAAGATGTCAGTCAGGTGTTGTTCAACATCGTCAAATTTATTCTGCACGTCAGTAATTCGTTTTTCAAGGTTGTCGTGTACTGAAGGATATGTTTGAATTTGTTCAGTAAGAGCTTCACACGTGACATTAAGGTTTTTTAATTGTGTCTGTAAAAGTGCTACGTCATTTGTAGTCTTTTCTTGTATCGTATTAAGCTTGCAAAATTTCGTACTGAGCTCAGTCATCTGTTTGGTCAGTGTGGCGTCTATAAGTTCTACACGTTTACATAAAGTGTCATTACCTGTCTTAATTGCTATGAGATCAGATTTAATTTCGTCATTTTGTGTCTTTAACTGTGTCTTTAAGGTTGCCATGTTTTCCGCGTTCTGTTTCATTAGCATTTGTAACATGTTGGCAATGTTTACTGTTTGCAAGGTCACTGCCCCCGCCGCGTCATTAGACGTGACGTCATGTATTAACATGGGCTCTGACTGAGACCTTGAAATTTTTGTGGTGGACGGCCTATTGTCAAAATTTCCGTTAACACTTGCGTCAATATTTGATGAATCGTCACTACCGGTTGCTGTCGTAAAGTCATTTTCTAACACTTGTATCTCGTCCGAGTCGGATTGCGTCTGAATAGTATGTCTTTGCTGTTCCATCTTTGCGTATTGTTTTCTAGTTATGACCATGCCACACGTGATATATGTTTCAAGAAAATAATGTTTGACACTGGTTGTAAAATAAAATGCAGTTGAGCATGAATCGCTCGTAGCAACAATGGCTGTTTGTTAATTTAGAAATGTAAACTGAATATGGGATTATTGTTAATGGCTGCTGTCCGTGTTACAACGTATCGTACAGAAGTCGGCCATATTGTACACTCGTGTATTGGTATTGTTGCAGAAGTTATTGTTTAAGGAAAAGTACTGAGAATGAAATTTATCACTGAAAACTGCTACGCGCGAAAGAAATACTACAGAATCTACTGAAGAGCTAATACACTGAATTATGCATCTGGTCAAGCCTGCCAATGCAAAGATGCTGCGTCTTACCTTATTTTGCTGGAAGCTTCATTGCGTCTTCCCGCAAAATTTTATAATTGGCAAATATCTTCAGATTTTTGTTATTTCTCATATAGTCAAGTCCAGGTCCAGAAAGTTGATTTTTCACATGAAACAAAGAGAACAATGTAACAAATGACAAAATAACAAGTCCGACACGCAGTCGCCAATATAAAATAAATAAAATAAAATAAAATAAAATATTAATTTTTCTATCTGTATGATAGTGATTGGTTGTAATTAATATTTGCTTATCTGGAACGTGGACGCTTAATTATTTGGTATCAGACGCTTGACAATGGCTTTTTCGTAAATGCAATGTTAATCGTAGTTGACCGTGAAATAAGACTCAAATAATCGGACTTCGTATTTAAATCGTTTCCAAAGACTGCTGCGGTAGGTGCGGACTCAAATCTAAATTCTCAATATTAGAGTAATTTTGCCAGCCATGTCAATACGTCGTACAGAGGTGACTGTCTACTAAACATAAAAAGTTTACACAGTTAGTTAAATGAGATATATTCAACCAATAAGCCTACAGTTAAATAATTCTACTTACTTTCATAAATATAAATTCTTTACAGAATCGAGTGCCTAGTAAGATTGCAACTTATATAACATCAAATATGGCGGTGTGCCAGTCAATGAAATATACGTGCTTCCCGCAACACTTATCCAAGACCTCTCCTTCTTAATGAAACATAAGGGTATCGTAATTGTGTTTTTTGTTTTATCAGCGACATAGCGCTGCAGTTCTGTGCCATAGGCTTTATTTATTTGTCAGAGATTAATTATTTAACTAAGATTTCGCGTTTCCGAGGAAACTCACGCACGGCATGCAAATGTGCCTTTATAGTTTCTAGCACTATTAATGGGGCATGAACTTCCGAGAATGCAATACAACTTTACTGCAAAGCGTTCCTCAGCTGATCTGGCAGTGATGTACAGCAACGACGTCAGTTAGCAGTTTTTGGGGAACTGTAACCTAAATTAACTAACTGTGTTTGTCAATAGGTTATCATATGGCTTCACATACCGGATTAAGGACTAACCCTAATAACACGAACGCATTTTCCATAACTCGCATTGCTCAGGGAGGAGGGTGGGGAGGTGGGTTAAATATTCAAATACACTTTCTCAGTCTGTACATCTTATACTTGTGACATCATCATGTATATTATCGATTCTGAGTAGGACATCCTTACTGAACGCACTGCTAATCATGCAGGACAGGAGCGATAGTTTAAATTGTGGAAAAGGGACAAAATAAGGGCGTGTCAGTTTCACTCGTACATACAACTTTATTATTTGATCATACATGACAAGAGACCAAAAAATTTTTTTTGACACTGCTTTAATCTCTGGGACTGAAAGTCACCTTAATTTAAAAACGGCTGAAGGCCAATAACTTAAAACGCAACCGTCGGGCGAGTGGTGGCTGTCCTGTCCTTCCTGGCCACTCCCCGCCAACCGACCAGTTCAGAGCCAGTACGCCGACCAGCCTTAAATAACTTGTCAGTCAAACCACACAAACTACACACAGTTTCAGGGACACTTGCACGAAGAGCCAGGCAATGCTAACGGCAGTGACTGAGCAAAACAAGGGCGAATCACGAGTTGGCACACACAGCCAGCCCATAAGCGGTCGCCGGCCAAATATGCGTCGTCCGACAAGACGACGGACCGACGATCAACCGAGACCGTCTCCAGCCACGTGTGCCGGCACCGGTCGGGCGGGTCAAGGCTGTCCGAACCTCCCTGCCGCTCCAGCCCGACCGCACTTCTACCGCGTCCCAGCTGTCCGACTACCCAGGAGGACGTCATTATCAGGAGAAAGAAAACTGGCGTTCTACGGATCGGAGCGTGGAATGTCAGATCCCTTAATCGGGCAGGTAGATTAGAAAATTTAAAAAGGGGAATGGATAGGTTAAAGTTAGATATAGTGGGAATTAGGGAAGTTCGGTGGCAAGAGGAACGAGACTTTTGGTCAGGTGAATACAGGGTTATAAATACAAAATCAATTAGGGGCAATGCAGGAGTAGGTTCAATAATGAATAAAAATATAGGAGTGCGGGTAAGCTACTACAAACAGCATAGTGAACGCATTATTGTGGCCAAGATAGACACGAAGCCCACGCCTATTACAGTAGTACAAGTTAATATGCCAACTAGCTTTGCAGATGATGAAGAAATTGATGAAATGTATGATGAGATAAAAGAAATTATTCAGGTAGTGAAGGGAGACGAAAATTTAATAGCCATGGGTGACTTGAATTCGACAGTAGGAAAAGGAAGAGAAGGAAACGTAGTAGGTGAATATGTATTGGGGCTAAGAAATGAAAGAGGAAGCCGCCTGGTAGAATTTTGCACAGAGCATAACTTAATCATAGCTAACACTTGGTTCAAGAATCATGAAAGAAGGTTGTATGCATGGAAGAACCCTGGAGATACTAAAATATTTCAGATAGATTATATAATGTTAAGACATAGATTTATGAACCAGATTTTAAACTGTAAGACATTTCTAGGGGCCGATGTGGACTCTGACCACAATCAACTGGTTATGAACTATAGATTAAAACTGAAGAAACTGCAAAAAGGTGGGAATTTAAGGAGATGGGACCTGGATAAACTGAAAGAACCAGAGGTTGTACAGAGTTTCAGGGAGGCATAAGGCAACAATTGACAGGAATTGGGGAAAGAAATACAGTAGAAGAAGAATGGGTAGCTTTGAGGAACGAAATAGTGAAGGCAGCAGAGGATCAAGTAGGTAAAAAGATGAGGGCTAGTAGAAATCCTTGGGTAACAGAAGAAATATTGAATTTAATTGATGAAACGAGAAAATATAAAAATGCAGTAAGTGAAACAGGCAAAAAGGAATACAAACGTCTCAAAAATGAGATCGACAGGAAGTGCAAAATGGCTAAGCAGGGATGGCTAGAGGACAAATGTAACGATGTAGAGGCTTATCTCACTAGGGGTAAGATAGATACTGCCTACAGCAAAATTGAAGAGACCTTTGGAGAAAAGAGAACCACTTGTATGAATATCAAGAGCTCAGATGGAAACCCAGTTCTAAGCAAAGAAGGGAAAGCAGAAAGGTGGAAGGAGTATATAGAGGGTCTATACAGGGGCAATGTTCTGGAGGATAATATTATGGAAATGGAAGAGGAGGTAGATGAAAATGAAATGGGAGATATGATGCTGCGTGAAGAGTTTGATAGAGCACTGAAAGACCTAAGTCGAAACAAGGCCCCGGGAGTATACAACATTCTATTAGAACTACTGCCAGCCTTGAGAGAGCCAAGCCTAACAAAACTCTACCATCTGGTTCAAATGGCTCTGAGCACTATGGGACTTATCTTCTGAGGTCATCAGTCCCCCAGAACTTAGAACTACTTAAACCTAACTAACGTAAGGACATCACACACTTCCATGCCCGAGGCAGGATTCTAACCTGCGACCGTAGCGGTCGCGCGGTTCCAGACTGCAGCGCCTAGAACCGCTCGGCCACCATGGCTTACCATCTGGTGAGCAAGATTTATGAGACAGGCGAAATTCCCTCAGACTTCAAGAAGAAATTAGTAATTCCAATCCCAAAGAAATCAGGCCTTGACAGATGTGAAAATTACCGAACTATCAGTTTAAGAAGTCACAGCTGCAAAATACTAACGCGAATTCTTTACAGATGAATGGAAAATCAGGTAGAAGCCGACCTCGGGGAAGATCAGTTTCGATACCGTAGAAATGTTGGAACACGTGAGGCAATACTGACCCTACGATTTACCTGAGAAGAAAGATTAAGGAAAGACAAACCTACGTTTCTAGCATTTGTAGACTTAGAGAACGCTTTTGACAATGTTGACTGGAATACTCTCTTTCAAATTCTGAAGGTTGCAGGGGTAAAATACAGGGAGCGAAAGGCTATTTATAATTTGTACAGAAACCAGATGGCAGTTATAAGAGTCGAGGGACATGAAACGGAAGCAGTGGTTGGGAAGGGAGTGAGCCAGGGTTGTAGACTCTCCCCGATGCTATTCAATCTGTATATTGAGCAAGCAGCAAAAGGTCAGAGTAGGTATTAAAATCCATGGAGAAGAAATAAAAACTTTGAGGTTTGCCGATGGCATTGTAATTCTGTCAGAGACAGCAAAGGACTTGGAAGAGCAGTTGAACGAAATAGACAGTGTCTTGAAAGGAGGGTATAAGAGGAACATCAACAAAAGCAAAACGAGGATAATGGAATGTAGTCGAATTAAATTGGTGATGCTGAGAGAATTAGATTAGGACATGAGACACTTAAAGTAGTAAAGGAGTTTTGCTATTTGGGGAGCAAAATAACTGATGATGGTCGAAGTAGAGAGGATATAAAATGTAGACTGGCAATGGCAAGGAAAGCGTTTCTGAAGCAGAGAAATTTGTTAGTATCGAGTATTGATTTAAGTGTCAGGAAGTCGTTTCTGAAAGTATTTGTATGGAGTGTAGCCATGTATGGAAGTGAAACATGGACGATAAATAGTTTAGACAAGAAGAGAATAGAAGCTTTCGAAATGTGGTGCTACAGAAGAATGCTGAAGATTAGATGTGTAGATCACATAACTAATGAGGAGGTATTCAATAGAATTGGGGAGAAGAGGAGTTTGTGGCACAACTTGACAAGATGAAGGGACCGGTTGGTAGGACATGTTCTGAGGCATCAAGGGATCACCAATTTGGTACTGGAGGGCAGCGTGGAGGGTAAAAATCGGAGAGGGAGACCAAGACATGAATACACTAAGCAGATTCAGATGGATGTACGTTGCAGTAAGTACTGGGAGATGAAGAAGCTTGCACAGGATAGAGTAGCATGGAGAGCTGCATCAAACCAGTCTCATGACAAGACCACAGTAAAAACGTATCTGTTGTTTAATTTCGGAGGATTTGGGGGTTACAATATGCGTTCTCGCTACGACAACCTTGTGTTCACTAATCCCTGTATCTGTTTCCATGCTCGTTATTAGCTCAGGATTTATTTATTGCTGAGAGGTGAAGTCTGTTTTCACATTATTTACTATTGGAATGGGCTCATGAACTAACTGCTAAAAATAATTTTCAGAGAATGCGTTTAGCACAATTTCTGACGATGTTTAAGTTTACCTCCGGAAATTAACACGTCTTATCGCTAACATATCGAGGATAAATTGAAGTCACCACCGACTACAATGGTATGAGTGGGGTACGTCTTTGGATATATTTGCCGACCTCCCAATTCAGATCATGCAGTTTGAGTTTGATTTCAATTATTATCTGCCCATACTTGTTCACCGGAAGTATCTACTTCAAATTCGCGACAAGGCAAACTACTTCTGACAACAACAGACACGCCACCGCCAACCGTGTTTAGCCTATCCATTCGGAACGCCGTTAGGTTCTTCAGAATAATTTCGTCTGAACTTATCTCCGGCTTTGTGACTATAACTATTTGAGCATCAGTGCTTTCTAATAGCTCTTGTAGCTCTCGTACTTTCCCAACACAGCTACGACAGTTTACATCTGTTATTCCGATGGTTCCTGTATCTAAGTTCTTCCTGTGTTCGGCCTGCACTCTTTGATAACTGAAGCCCTTCTTGTGTTTCCGCGATACCCTCTAGCCTAAGAAAACCGCCCAGTGCGCGCCTCACAGCCCCTGCTATCCGTGTAGCCGCCTCCTGCGTGTAGAGGACGCCTAACCTATTCAGCGGATTTGGCTCCTGTCGTCTGTGTCCCGTGAGCAACGTTTCCTGTAAACACCTCTCCATATTCCTGAGTAATGTGCTGAAAACTGCAACGTCGCAATTCTTACTGCTGGCTTCGTTCACCGAAGCTACGATAAAAGGGATGGCGGAAACAACGTGGCGCTTCTGAATAACCGAAATCCTTTTGGGAAAAAAACCACAGTACAGTTTTTAAAATCTGTCTGCGGGGCCGACCTCATGTCGCAGTAAAACAGCGCGCGTAGCGTTACTACTGACTGCGACGCTCGGAGACAACTGTTTTGCCAACGAGCTACACACGTAACGGGCAATGTGGGTGCCGTCGTGTCTCCCCTAGCGCGTTATGCTGTGGACCGGACAGCAGAGCTGTGCAGTTGAGCATAACGATTAGGGGAGGGTCTCGCGGGTTCTGCACTGCACTGCATTATCGTTATTACGGCTGTTAATACAGTGTAAGGGCTTGGTTTTCACTGGAGCAGCTGTTGTCATAATATTGTTTAAATAATTGAATTAAGCTTCGCATTTTATCTTTACCGTTAAGAAAACCACCTCTCCAGAGACAACTTTCTCACAAAAATTCAAGCGGGTTACACTCCATAGAGTGCGTATTTTTATTACTTTTTTTTTTAAATTACGTTCGATGTCTTCAAAATATATAAACCCTCTACTGGAGTGCTGTGGAGTAATATTTTTGTGAAATTACTCACTTCTCCGTGTTTGCTGACTGCTGACTGGCTGCAGCCCACGGCAGGTCTCGCTTCCCCCCTGTTCCGGCTGTCCCACAGCGCGTATGACGCTCCCACGCAATGCTCACGTGCATCCTCGGAAAATCCTTTCTCAAATTAAGGCTGGTGATTGGCACTGCAATAGTACTTTCGTTCAACAATTCCCCTTTTTTGTCAGCACTAGACTGTATTCATTTTCGCCTTTTTTTCCTTCCTTCATTGTTACTTTTGCTTCCAAGATAGCAGAATTACTTCATACCGACAACTTAGAGATCCCCCAATTTTGATGCCAACTTTCCTCCTAATGTCATTTCTATACCCCCCACCTGTTCCCCCGTCTTCCCTTTACTCTCGGTCCAGATTCTGGATTTATTAGGCTGCTTATTTCATTCAACAGGCCCTGCGATTCTATCTCATCTTCACTCGCGATAGCAATGTCAGCAGGGAACCCTATCACCGATATCGTTTCACCTTGGATTTAAATCCCACTCCTGCACTTTTCTTTCATTTCAGTTATTGTTTCTCCGCTGTATTGATTCAATATTAGGAGCGAAAGTTCGTATCCCTGTCTTGTACTCTTTGTATTCCGAGTGCTTCGTTCTTGGTCCCTCATTTTTATTTTTTCACCTTTTATTCTTGACTTTATACCATATCACCCGTCCCCCCCCCCTAAATATTAGACCTGTTTTCCTGAGAATTTCCAAAAATTTGTGTACCATTTTAGACTGCAGATACCTTTTTCTATGTCGACAGGTACTATAAGCGTGTCTGGGTTGTTTGTAAGTCTGACTTCCGTTATCGAGCGCAACGTCAGAACTGCCTCTCTGGTGCCTTTACCTTTCGACTTTTTCTTTCGAATGTCTAATAATAAGAGGGTCATTCAATAGCTAAATTGGTCAGGAGAAAAATCGTTCATTTCTACAAAACAATACTTTTTCTACTTTCCAACACAGTCCGCTTGAACATTTATGCACTTGTTTCAATAGGCTACAAGCGTTTTTATTCCAGCTGTAGAAAAGTCTTTATCTTGATGTTTGAACCAATGTCGCACAAACTTTTTCACATCCTCGTTGTCCTGGAACCTCTTCCCACGTAATGCCTCCTTCTGTGCACCAAACAAATAGAAATCACTAGGCGCTAAATCAGGACTGTAAGGGGGATGAAGCAGTACTTCCCAGGCCATTTTGTCGATGGTTTCACGGGTTAGTTGAGCAATATGAGGACGCGCGTTATCTTGCTGGAGAACCACACCTCTCCTCTGAGATCCACGGCGTCTCTCTCTCATTGCTGGCTTCAGCTTGTTCAAAATCTGAGTAGTATTGGCTGTTCATTGTACGCTGCTCTTCGAGACAATCACAAAGAACTGGACGTTCAGCATTCCAAAGCACCGTCAACATAACTTTTCCTGCTGATACTTCATTTTGTCAGCATACTCGAAGCTTCTTCTGTAGACGTGCTTGAATATCCTTTCGTAGGCAACTAGGCCAATGAATTTAGAAATTTCGCAGAAATGTGCACCGCTTCTGTCTTATTTCAGTCCAACACATCGAAACCTGTGTTGCCTGTCACGCCGAAACTGCGTCCTTTATCTTTTCCGTAGTGTCCGACATGTTGCCTCCGTCACGTCATCAGACCGATCCTCCCTCTCGTAGAGGCCTTCAGTGGGCTTGCAGTGCCCCCTGTTGTCAGTGTGAGACTTTGTTCTTGAGGTTTCCCTGTATTTCTGAAGCCACTGCAGCAACGAACATGCAACTTTTACACTGCATTCCAAGTTACATCCTTGGTGTACTGGACGCAAGTGACTGCATTTCAGTCACTAGTTTGGCAAGTAAAATATTCTGACTATACGGTTGAATGTCGCGTAATATTTCCGACTCTGTCCAAAACAATTTTAACTGTTTCTATGTTAGTTGTGCAGACTCAGTATATGTATGTTGCAACTATCTGAAAATCTGAATAGTCTAGTCCAGGTGGTTCCTGAGATTTACGGAAAGATAAATTTTCAGAAATAGCTTGTAAAGTGTGAAGTGAGTGAAACTTACATTCGTGTCTTTTCTACGTGCGTGCGGCAATTGCACAAACGCCAACTGTTCCGCCATCATTAGCAAGTACGTCCAAACGTGACAAACGTGCTGTTATTTTATTCTCGGCTGCCGGAGGACAAACACGATCAGACGTCGACGGGAGGGTGAAGGACGAGTGCGGGGTAGCCCGTGTGTCAGAGACCACTGTCGTGCAGGGGTGGCGGGGGGGGGGGGGGGGGGCTGCCGCTTCAGGCGACGCACGGGGCCGCGTCGCGGGAGTCACGCCCACGCGAGTGGGAGGCAGCCGAGCAGCCGCCCTGTAGCCCCGACGCCTCCCCAGTTGACCGTCGCGGCTTCGGTCCCTTAAAAAGGCCTACTATTCCCGTGGGACTAGAGCGTGCAGCAGACAGCTGCGGACTTAGAGGGACAGTTCCACCAGACGGGGATCGCCAACCCGGTGACGGTGGGGGGACTACACACACTGAGTGGCTCACCGTTCCTGGACTGTGCGGACTTCGAACAGAAAGTTTTTGATCACCCCTTTAAAGCACTACAGAGCACCCAGTTCTCGTGTCTTACTTCCCCACAATATTAAGTGTGGATACTGACGTCCACGCTGGATTGCTGGATGACTCATTTGGGCCCTGAACCTGTCTGCGCAGTCACTTCTTCAACAAGTCAACGTGTGCCAGGTGCCTTAAGCGGGTTTTATAACTTCCTTGACTGCTCCAAAGACGGAGCGTTGAAAGCTGTGTTAAGTGTCTGAGAAGTGGCGGTGGCGATACTTGCAGCGTGAATCTGGCCCGGGAGGGCGAAGCTGGTGCACGGGTGTGCCGTCTGACGACAGAAGGCAGCCCACACTGGCCATCTGATACAGGGAACACATCGTGGCTGTCACTTGCGGCGGCATCTCGCAGTATTGTTCCAGTTGGTCAATAATTCTGAACAAAAAGTCAGTGCAACCACTCAAAGGCAGAGACCCAGTGCAGGCATTCATACAAGAGAGGTGACACTCAGAGAGTTGCCAGTCGGTTGTCCCACCTAAAGGTAGGCCAGTCGGATCCCGAGAGTCAGTGAGAAACATTCGTGTATCTGACAACGAGACAGAGACGACAACAGTTCCATCTGGTTGTGTCACTCTCCTCAGAAAACAGCCGGAACGATGAAACAGTCGAGTGGACAGTCAGTTACCAATACCAGTCAGGTGAACCACCACCAGTCCTATAGTAATGCAAAAGTGCGTGGGGTATAACCAGCCCCTTCCGCTGCTTAAAACATTAGTGTTCCAGCAAGACAATGCAACATTACTCCCAAACTTCCTAACACGCTCCACTCTTACAAATCATCCTAACGTTCATTACCAACGGCATACAGGCCCTATACTAGAATTTTGTGATACTGTACACCACGTGCCTGCATAACTGCCAATCACATACTTTCCACGAGACACGCACTTTCAACACGACCACGCCCTCACTCTGTGACTGTACTGTGCACCACTGCAAGTTGTCCCTTAGCTCTCCTGGCTGTATAATACAGGAAAAAATTAGGTTAACAAGTTGTGGTATAGCATCAACTAAAATTCTGCTCGAATATCTTTACACAAAGCACCAGAGTGCAGCATTTGTACAGCTTGTTCTGCTGCCGCTCCCACAACAAGAACGAGTGCCAGCAGCACGATGATTCATTGCTCATCTAAAAAGCTTCAAATCGTTTTAAGTGTTTCTAGCTTTGATATTCAGGGCCCATAGCATGTGGTATATTCGAAGGAATGTTTACCAAAAAGAGACTTTGGTATACTTGGAAGAATATTCAGTTATGGGACATACATCTCGCCTGTGTAGCTACCCTCCCTACATTTGTACAATGTGAACTTTCAGTGGGACCCCGCCCTCCGTTGTGGCCGAGCGGTTCTAGGCACTTCAGTCCGGAACCGCGCAGCTGCTACGATTGCAGGTTCGAATCCTGCCTCGGGCATGGATGTATGTGATGTCCTTAGGTTAGTTAGGTTTAAGTAGTTCTAAGTTCTAGGGGACTGATGACCTCAGATATTAAGTCCCATAGTGCTCAGTGCCATTTGAACCCTTTGAAGCAATGGGACACCACCCCTCACGCGATTACTCAGTTATACACCATTGGTCTCTAAGGTGTTGCTTACCTCATTACGTTGAAACACGGTACAAGTGCTGTTGTGGTGTACTACAATGTAAAGACACCTCTAGGGATTCTCGATCGAACGCAATAGTGTGTAGGGTGCATTCGGGTCATTACAGTGGTGTTCCCACAAGATGAGTGCGACTATATTTTGTGGCACGACTGTACCGTACAGAATATTAAGTTCTGGGGAATTGTAATGTGCAGATCGCCTTGCCAATCTGACTGGTATTTTAACATTTTATTTTAGTTTTTAGCTTTTAATATTCTCCTGTAATGCTCAGTGCAATTCATCGTTGCCTGTGTGTGGAGTACGAGGGGCACTTGAGAGCAGATATTCTTGTTCTCGGCAACCTTTACCTGCTGACGATATGGCCACTATGCGCTCATTGTAGATGGTCAGCAGTTGGCGAGGGAGGTGGGGGGGTTTCTTTCCTTTCAGAATTTTTTCTGACACCGAAATTGACGTAGTCTCATGAACACCATGACTAGATGACTTCAGATGCTGATGTTGATGATAATTTGATGATAATGCTGATGATGCTGATGGTGATGATGCTGGTGATGATGCTGATGTGATGATGATGCTGATGATGATGCTGATGATGTTGATGATGATTATGATGATAATGATGATGATGGTTTATGGGGTGCTCAACATCGTGGTCATCAGCACCTGTACGACTTCCAATCTTTCCATTTATAGTCTCGCCACTTTCTGAATGATGATGAACTGATGATGTGATGTTAAAACAAACAACCAGTCCCCAGGCAGAGAAAGTCACCGACCTGGTCGGGAATCGAAGCTCAGACCCCGTGATCCAGAGGCAGCAACACTAGCCAACACACGTGCTGCGGGCTAACAACTTTAGAAGATTACCTGGGCGATCCCACTTGCGCTGTAAACAAGTATTAAACTTTCCTTTTGAACATGAAAATCTACACTTTATAATTCAATGGCTGCTAAAGAATGCCCACTCGCCTCCCATCTTGACTAGGTCCCTTATTTAACTTACTGTTCATTCTGAAGTTGCACTGATTTACTGCATGCATGCTGCTCATTTCTCTATCATTCATACATCTTTGTGATATGATCTTCTGAATCGGCGACGTCTGTCCAAGAACTCTCTTACCTCCCACATTAGAGCAAATTTATCGTGTTACTCCAACAACACATAATATAACATATATTGTTTCCTGAGGGGACACAGGAGGGTGCAAGGTCCACCCAGGCCTTTCTGCTGCTCTTCTCGCAATATTAGCAGGACGTATCTTCCAGCATGACAACGCTCCTCACCTCTGTTACTGAACCATAAAGCTCCACTCTCCCAGTACTTCTCCAGCCCTTTCTGCAGTGCACAGAGAACGGCTTTGATTCTGCCCTGCTGTGGAACTGTAAGGCAAAGTAAATCTGGAAGAGCGCGTCGAGGGGAGGCCGGCGGTTGCGGCAGACCCACCAGCCGGGCGCCACTCTCCAGGACGACAATGCCCCACTCGCCACTCTGCCGTCACACAGCACTGCCTCCTGTGGCGATCGTCACGTCGCCTCGCAGGTCCAGCTGTGTAGCTCACCGTAACCTGATAGAAGCCCCAGGGTCTGTTGAGTTAACGCAGCAGAGTGCAGGGTTCATCCTCCGTGTCGTGTCGCCACACTGAGGCATTAGAGGTGTCCGATCCCACAGTGGGGCAAAGATTCGCTACTCATCACAACTGTTGCACAGCTGTATACCCCCGTGTGTAGCTCAGCCTCGATGGCAGAAGCGTACATTACCCACCCTGTGTTTCATGTCTGGGGGATTTACGACTTAAAATAATCATTTCAGTTCGTTGCCGGTAAACTGAAGGGCGGTGGCTATAACCATCTCTACCTTCTGCTGTCCCTGCGACTCTGGAAGTACGTTACGTTCCAGCAAGACCACGCACCTCGCACACTGCGATAAATAGCTCCACTACCGCTAAAATACCTCATCTCACTTCACCTCACCTTGCCATGACACACAGGGGTTTAAGGTTTGGCAGAACCATAACCTTATACTACCCCTGAGCTGTTCAGGGAACGGGGAACTCTGGCAGAAAAGGTAACATTACTTTTCCATTGCTGCAGCATAAGTGTGATGTCATTCTCCAGGAGAAGAACGAATCTCTCTCACTGTGTTACATGGCTCCCCCATGTCAGATGCTTCTTTATCTCACTCTTTGAAGTGACCTGAGCTACAAGTTTGACTATCACGTTGTCGGGAAGCGTTATCTAAAATAAACAGGTTCATCTGCTCCAGGAAGTCGGAATTGGCAGGATAGACGCAACCTGGTGTGCTGCCGCACTTACGACTTCACTGGGATGTCATCTCGCAGCAATACATTCCTTACTCATTCACTTTCTGAATGACACAGCTCGACACACCCAGCTATTACGTTTCTCCACTCTTAGTGATTACAGGACATATTTTTACGTTTCCATTGTGGGCAATTATAATCTATGACAATCCGTCTTCTTCATTCAAATCACACTACGGTTTGCTGGTTCCATTCAGGCCAGACTCCAACTATGCCTTAAGCGTCCTTCAGGCGTCATCTTCCAGCAGCGCAAGTCCCTCATTCACTTTCGTCACAGGGTCACACCTCAACATGGGAGTCACATGTGGCATACATCATGAGTTCCAAGTCTTGCGGAATTTTAACATCAAATACTTCTCCTCTTGTATTGAGGAATCGTTGAACTCTGCATGAGATATCACGTTTGTGCCGCTACCACTCCTACACAAGTAGGACGTGATGTGCCAGCAGAAGAGTGCTCCTTCAGCCACATTCAGCGTTAAACACGACGAGCCGCTCAGGTGTTGCTCAGCTCGATGGACAGTGGCAGACAGCACCAACTTTAAAATATTCTATTCTGCTGGGTTATAAGCTCAATCACAGCTGAACAGATTTAGGGAACAGTAAGGTAAGTAGAACGGATCCACTCCTTTTGAGGCCATCAACACTGCGTGTTTAGTGAACTTTGCCCCTTACTTCACTGTCTGGGTTGTACTGCGCTACACTCCTACATACGTCACAGTTCTTCCGCCAGTGACATGCATTACCAACGCTGAGTACCGTGTTGTGGTGAACTGGAACCTATGGAAACACCCAATGTTTGAAGCCACAACAAGGAAGTGTGGAGAGAAAAGCCTATATTTTCTGTCGCGCTTCTTGCAAGAACAGTTGAACGTGATCTTCCAACAGTTCAGTGCACCTTAACTTATTACCGTGCCACACAGCTCCAAGACGTCACTGCCGGCCGGAGTGGGCGAACGGTTCTAGGCGCTTCAGTCTGAAACCGCGCGGCCGCTACGGCCGCAGGTTCGAATCCTGCCTCGGGCATGGATGTGTGTGATGTCCTTAGGTTAGTTAGGTTTAAGTAGTTCTAAGTTCTAGGGGACTGATGACCTCCGCTGTTAAGTCCCATAGTGCTCAGAGTCAAGACGGCACTGAGTAGCACTGACATACAGCTTCAGGTAAAGTAACTCCTAGTGTTTGTTAAGGGGACACAGAAGTGAGTACAATACAGCTGGGTCTTACAGCAGCGCTTCTTATAAAGGCAATGGCGTTCATTCTTCCAGCACGACAACACCCCTCTGCCCATTAACAGACCAAACAAGTCCACAACCTCAGACCTTCTTAGGCTATTCTGGGATGATACACAGTAACAGATTTAGGCACCACACTGTGGAGAACACTAACCGGAAGTAACCCTTAGTTTTTGTTGAATGAATGTGGATGTATGGGAAAGACAGCTGGCCATTTCTGCAAGGTTTCTTACAGGACCAACAAGACACGATCTCCCTGCAGGGAAACTACCTTCTACTCATTACTGAGTCACACAGCCTCACAGTACCCGATCATCTTCATCTCATCTTGCAGTGATGTACAGACCCAACAGTGGTACCAATTTGCATGCATCTGTAACCTAAAGCAACGTCTAGCGTTTTTAGTGTAGACGCAGAAATGTGAAGATTACTGGCATACCTATCTCCACCATTTCTTACATAACCCATGGGACATGATCTTCCAGCAGGACCACGCCGTTACACTCATTACTCAACCACACAGCACCACAATCCCAGAAGCTCTTCACTTCACCTTCAGTGAAGTACAGTACCAACTTCGGACATGTTACTAGCATGTATTATAAGAAGAAAAAGCCTCTAGGATCTGTTCAGAAAATACAGATGTGCGGAGAACTCTTATGGCGCTTTCTGCAGATTTCTTCCAAAATTAATAGGATCTCAACCTTTTAGTGGGGTCATACTCGTTTATTCGGGACTGGGTTACACAGTTCCACAATCCCAATCATTCTTCAGCTCATCTGGTATTGACGTACAGTATCAACTTCAGGTATCATACTGTGTTGAAGTCTACTGTAATTTGACCCATAGTGACTGTTGAGGGTACACAGAAATGTGGAGATTGCAGCCTGCTCTTTCTGCAGGTTTTTTTTTGCCAAGGTCACTGAAACATGATATTCCAAAAGGTCAAGTCCTTTTTATTCATTAGTGTGCCACACAGGTCCAAAATCACTCATGTTCATCAGCTAGTCGGTAACGATGTACTGTTGCTACTTTCTGTATCATATTGTGCTAAACTTTAACTTAACTGTATCCTCAACACTTGCGAGACCCATCAACGAACACTAGTGTAAAGTTTGACCCTTTCCGCAACAGTTCTAGGAAATTCACTAGAACACTACTTCGCAGCAGCACAAAAGACCTTTACTCTTTACTCATTTCTGGGTCCGGTAGATCTGCAGTCCCGAAGTTCAGCTATTGCGGCAGTGATGTACTGTATCAAAAGCAGTTATCAGGCTGTGCAGAACTGTAACCCAAAGTACGAGCAACTGTTCCTGTTTGTTGGGGCAGTGCAGAAGTGTGGAGAACACACCCATCCCTTGCTGCAGCGCTTACTACGAACTCAACAGGACATGACCCTGCAGCACGGCAACACCCCTTTAGTAGTTCTGGGTCCCACGTCTCTGCAATCACAGACGTTTTTCAGCGAGTCTGGCATTCATAAACAGTAGCACTTTTGTGTATCGTGTTGTTGGGGAGTGCTGCTGTTTCTTGAATCAACAAAGAAGTGTGCAGATACAGTACGCACTTTCTGCTGTGCACGACAACACACCTTTTGTTATTATGGGGTCAAACAGGTAAACATTATCTGACATACATTAGCCAAGGAGCCAGTGAGGAGCTGTAGACACTTTGGGTAAAGTGTTTTGCAGAATATCAAACTGGAGTAACCTCTAATATTTGTTGAGAGGAATACAAAAGTGTGAATAACACATACGGCCATTCTGCAGCACTTCCTACGAAGTTAATGGGATATGACATTCCCCCAGCATTCAACTGGTGATAGTTGAGAGGGTAAGTAAGGCTGGAGAGTATACCTAGCCATTTATTGATCGTTTCTAGCGCTATTGGTTCAAATGGCTCTGAGCACTATGGAACTTAACATCGAAGGTCATCACTCCCCTAGAACTGAGAACTACTTAAACCTAACTAACCTAAGGACAGCACACAACACCCAGTCATCACGCGGCAGAGAAAACCCCTGACCCTGCCGGGAATCGAACCCGGGAACCCGGGCGTGGGAAGCGAGAACGCTACCGCACGACCATGAGCTGCGGACTCTAGCACTATTAATGGGGCATGAACTTCTGAGAATGCAATACAACTTTACTGCAAAACGTATCTCAGCTGATCTGGCAGTGATGTACAGCACCGACGTCACTTACCAGTTTGTGGGGAACTGTAACCTAAATTAACTAACTGTGTTTGTCATTAGGTTATCATATGCCTTCACATTCTGAATTATCGACTAACCTTAATAACACCAACGCATTTTCCGTAACTCGCATTGCTCAGGGAGGAGGGTGGGGAGGTGGGTTAAATATTCTGATACACTTTCTCAGTCTGTTCATCTTATACTTGTGACATCATCATGTATATTGTCGATTCTGAGTAGGACATCCTTACTGAACGCCCTGCTAATCACGCAGGACAGGACAGATAGTTTAAATTGCGGAAAGGGGCCAAAATAAGGGCGTGTCACTTACACTCGAACATACAACTCTATTATTTGATCAAACATTACAAGAGACGAAAAAAATTTTTTAACACACAGCTTTAATCTTTGGGGCTTAATTACTGGCTGAAGGCCAATAACTTAAGAGGCATGCGTAATCAGAAATTTAAAAGGCAAGCCTTATCTTAAAATAGTTCTTTAGTTAGACTGAAGTAAACAAGTTAAATTCAAATCGGCTGAAGGCCTAACACCTAAAACTCCATAACATTAAATGTGCGGCGCGTCGGATGACCTCTGTCCAGGTACCTTTCTGCATACAACCTGCAGGCTGTCTACACTCGCCATAGGTGAGAATCGTCTCCGCCTTTTCAGAGTTGGAACAAACCGTCTTCACAGTTCTCACAACTCTGTACACACCGTCGTCCCTGCGACATTCCCGCGTTCCTACTGTGCGTACCTCTGTTCACACTTGTGTACAGTACACTATGACGCGAGGCTTGTGCCACAGAGGGACAGTTCCACTCGCATCTGAGTGCTGGGCTGTTTACCGCCAGACACAGCCTGTAAGGAGTTGCGGCTTGCCGTGCCACCCGTCCCCCCCCCCCCCCCCCCCCTGCCCGCGCCGTCAGTTTCGGGCGTCTCTGTGTCGAGAGCAGCAGTTCAGTACATAGACCAATGAACGCGCTTTAACAAGTTATGGAAATTTACAGCTAGCTCACAGTCTTACGTGCGACCAGACACACTAACAGTCTGCAGCGTTGAAATGTCACGCTGAAACTCGAACATCGATTTCGATATTGTTAGCTTTTGCAAATATTCCTTCTAAAATGCAATGAATTTCAGTTTTTACTTTTCTCTTGATACTCCTTGTAACGTCAGATATCGCAAATCTTCGGTTCCAGTCAGTAAAGAATCTACCTTTCCCTCTCTTTAAATAAATTCAGGACTTCGAAACTAGATCCACGAATTATAGAAATTACGCCGACATGGCGCAGGTAATACCTTTGTAAAATTATCGGTATGCTCTTTAAAGTTATTTGGTGTATTTTCAGTACCTCGCTCTACGCGGCACGCAATATCAGCAATCGCAACAACATTGATGACGGCAGTCACAAGACAGAAACCGGAACAGGAATATTAATCAGAATAGTGAGCTAACAATGCTAATTACGTTCATATGTAGGCAAAAATAAACGACAGTATTACGGTTTTGTTCTCTAATAACTTCATCTTCCGAGTTATTTTACTTCGTTTTCATTAAATTTTTACTCAAATATTTGAAATAACGCTAATTAGAAGTATTACGAAACAAAGAACTCCTGAAATATATTCCTGACACTGACGGGAGAGTGAATAAATTACGCAGTGGGGCATCTTTTAACTGACTGTAACGCGGCTTCGCTTAATTGGTACGAGTCCACATTCACGAACCAAATATACTCCTCCAGAATTTTTATGTATCCTTCTGCACTGAACCTTCCTCCTGGACAGGAAAGAAAATTTACATTTTGTTATAAAGCGAGTGTCAACAGTGGTTAAACATTGCAGATATTCGTTCTACGCGGCTGTACGGATATTTATTACGACCGTCCGGCTATTGCACCCCATTATGTAATCTGTGCAAATGAATAGAACATTGAAGTTATGTAGATCTACGACAATGCATATAAGAAATACCTTTGCCATCCATTTATGTAATTTAGGATTTCTTTTTTCTCACGCAGGTGTCGTCACTCTCAGCGATGAAAGTATTTACCCACAACAAAGTCAGTACCCGTGAAGCTGGCTAGTGCGAACTTCGTTAGAACGTCACTTATGTGAAGACCCGTGGTTGTGCAAGGGTTCTGAATTTTATGCAATATAAGAGACGCTCTGCCCGTTGGAAACAGACGGCCCTTCCTGCTGAAGGAGCCACGAGAGGGATTCTCGCGCTCACGGGCACAAGTGGTTGTGCTTGTTGCGTTGAAACCACCGAAGAGAGAGGCGAGAAAAGGAAAATCTCTGTGCCAGAGTGAGCAACATTTGAAATGACGCTGCGCTTAAAGAACCGCAAACAAACTGCCTAGCTGTCCTTATCAGTTAAGTGTTCTCAAGTCGAGTTGGCGCCCATTATCTTTATCGGATCATGCGACAAGTATCTCAAGTGCGACTGAGGTGCAATCTCCTCTTTCTGGAACATTCCCTTGTGACAAATAAACAGCTGGTATTTGTGATACACGCATTTGGCAAATGCGCTTGCTCAAGTACGAGATTTTCTCGATATACTTTTCGAAATAGTACTACAACCCCCTTCTTTACTATTATGGGGTTCCATATTTAGCGCTTCATGTCTCAATCTTTCCTGCACAGATTTCGGTCAAAATTTGTCAAGAAAAGCTTGCTCGAATTGAGTGTACGTTTGACATATTTCAGCTACAGTATATCCGATGTGCCGATCAAGATACCGCCTTGAAAGAAACCTACGACATGGTGTATCTTGTGCACATTTCGAAAAGCTTTTGTAAGTAGCATCGGGTGCTATTTTTTTTATTCCGCCGTAAACACTTGGAACCGACGGCGTTTTAACAAGCTTTCACGCAGCGGTGCGGATGAAAGTGCTAATCCCACCGAGGGGATTGGCAGCAATGTCAAAGGCGTAGCTGTCCAGTAACGCTTTCGCCTGTCAGTTGAAGCTGGCAGCCGACTGCCCGCACCGCAGCCTGCGTGCGCGGCGCGCGTGGGCAGAGCAGAAGACGCGCTGCGACGGCCGGCAGGCAGAGAGCCCTGGGCTCTGTCCCCGCGCCCAGCCTGGCCTCGCACTCACCTGCCGCGCTGCGCCTTTGACGCCCCCGTCTGCCTGCAGAACAGTTTCGGTCTCTTTGCCCGAATTAGCTTCTCCGTTTCTCGTAAACAAGTCCGACGTCCGCGTGCTACTTTGTGTGCCAGGGTGGGGCCCGCTACGCAGTGCGTTCTGCCTCTGCGCGCTCGTGTATTTCTCTCACGTCGGCGTTTACTCGGCTCCGCTCTCACTTGGTGAGACCCAGTTCCTCAGGCAGATGTTCCACTTGGTCTGGAACTTCACTGCAGGTCGCCTGCGAGTCCAGCACCTGCGTCTGAACAGAAGACACTGGCGAGGCATCTTGCAGACATGCGACTTCGTCTGACCCCCCTCTTACTTTCCGTTGTGCCGACGACAGCTGCGAAAAGTTCGGTGTCTGGACGAAAAATTCGGACAAAACGACACAACATTCAACCAGACTCTTTATTCTATATTTGACAATTCGTTCGATTAAGCTTGTTATTCATTCGTATGAGCATTGACCTCATGCACTGTGCTAGTACGCTCACGATGCCGTATCGTTTGTTATTGGTGACGCGAAATTTCTGTTGGAGCTCGTATGGCTTCCCAGTATTGCAGGAATATCCAGTCGTCTGGCTATTTCGCTTTCCAAATGATTGTGGAAAATTGAGACGCCATGTTGTCGCTGGATCACTACGTCATCTGCTTGACCGAGACGGCTTACCGTTGTTGGATGTTCTGCCGTAGTTTCTTGCTCCGCATTCGGATCGAAATTTACGTGTGAGACGTTAGTGCCCCGGAGCACCTCTCTTACATTCGCACTTACTATGTTGTTCTCTCCCATCACGGGATTTTCCACGCCTCATTTTTTGTCTAAAACGCTGTTCATTTCTCTGTTGGCTGCCGCCACTTAGTTTCCAATTTTTATTTCATTGATTGGACAAGAAAGTTAAATAAATTCCTTTTAGTACATTCATTGACTGCTATTATTATTAATTTGCTTTTACTAAAAGAAATATTCTACCTGCCACGAAGCTGTCTAATCGACAATAATAAAGCTGGTATAATCGAACATTGCAGCCATGAATGTTCGTCTGTAATGGAAAACTAATTGCGTGCAAGAGAGATATTAACGATTTTAAAAACTGCTTCAAAATGACCTGGCAGATTAGTCGCTTGATTCGAAGAGGCAGATAAGTGATTTATCTCGCTTATCTTACTCGGTGTAATAATTTTCAGACTCTCTCCTTTTTGGTTTTTATTCTTATTTTAGATTTTCAAACCTGTGTGTGTTTTCGTGGTCTTCAACGGTTCTTTAATTCATTATTGGACTAATATGGTGTCCCGTTAATTTGTGTCTTCAACACATGGAAAGAAAAATATCGTATTCTTCAGTCACAATATTTAACGGTAATATTTTTGATTACTATTCTTGAAAGCAAGTAGTACAGTGCGTGGGATAATTTAGACTTGGAAGTTATTCTTTGATTTATTGATACCTTTTGCGAAAAGAACGCCGGCCGCGGTGGCCGTGCGGTTCTGGCGCTGCAGTCCGGAACCGCGAGGCTGCTACGGTCGCAGGTTCGAATCCTGCCTCGGGCATGGGTGTGTGTGATGTCCTTAGGTTAGTTACGTTTAAGTAGTTCTAAGTTCTAGGGGACTTATGACCTAAGATGTTGAGTCCCATAGTGCTCAGAGCCATTTGAACCATTTTTTTTTTTTTTTTTTTTTGCGAAAAGAACCGTTGGGATTGTAAATGTTACGAGTACGTAAATGGTACGACACCACGACAGATTCCTGCAAATGTATTGACTACGGCCGAAGTAATTAGAGAAAGCAAACAGAACACTACGTACACTTTTGAATACATACAGTCTGATTTACCGAGCCACCCAATCTGGACACCTCGTCTTCCATAATCGTAGCATTCAGCACGCACTCAGCCGCCCGTATATTCTCCCGTTGCTTTTCCATTTCTTTGTCGTCGTCTGCGGACTCGTAGCCGAAGCAACAGGTCCCAATCACGAAATAAGTCATCCACATTTCTGTCTTAATCTCTAAACACTGTATTTTAAAGTACGGTTTACAACATACGTTCACGAAAGCCACAGTATCTCTCTCTCTCAATAGGCCCAGATAACAGCAGAATGATTAAAGGTGAGATGGACTTTTTTATTGTGAAAATAACGAAGGTGTCAGTTTCAACCGATTCCACAAGAGTCCCACATTTCCACTTCTAGTTGTAGATGACGAATACACGAATATCATATGAAGGTAAAATATAACAATCTGTTTACTATAAACAATAATGATTAGTAAAATTGTTGCAGGAGCAAAATAAATTATCTAAACTCTATTGACAAGATCTTGTTACACCACACTCGGGCTTTACTGATCCAAACACTGGAGGGCAAGATGGTGGCCGAGGCTTCAGAGTCTGCAGGAAACCGATGACTGTAGTGAATGTAGTGATGGCTACAGAGTCCCGGCAAAAGGAGGCCATTTTTCAGTCCCTTTTGTGAAGGGATGATGGTACAGCCGCGAACGGCGAGCACAGGAGGGTTAGAGGCAGGGCAGAGAAAGGGAGTGTTTACAAGGAGGAAATCAATCTGTGTACGATTCCGTGGCTCGGAAAAATATATCGCAGAAAACTGCTGATATGTGTGAGTCGTATGGTGTATAAGATGTAATACCCGGCATGCGACGCTCGCCATGTTGGAGAGATCGACAAGCACTATCCTTTACTTTAGGTTACAGTCCCCACAAAATGGCAACTGCCAGATTACCTGAAGAAAGTTTTGCAGTAAGGGTGCATTGTATTGCTGGAATGGTTCAAAATGGTTCAAATGGCTCTGAGCACTATGGGACTTAACCTAGAACTTAGAACTAGTTAAACCTAACTAACCTAAGGACATCACACACATCCATGCCCGAGGCAGGATTCGAACCTGCGACCGTAGTAGTCGCGCGGTTCCGAACTGCGCGCCTAGAACCGGGAGACCACCGCGGCCGGCTATTGCTGGAAGATCATGCCCCATTAACAATGCAAGAAACGATCAAGAAATGGCCAGGTATATTCTCCACACTTACATCACCTCCCAAAAATTACCAATGGTTACTTTCAGTTACATTTCTTCACAGCATGACACGAAAGCTGGTAATGTACAGTCGTGGACAAAACTAGCGAGACCCGTCCCCTTTTCCTTATGCTGATCTGCACAGCTTCAAAGTCTGCTACACAGCATAACACGCAAGGAGACGAAGTGCTACCAACATACTGTGCACAGGCGTGAAATTGACAAACTATTCGAACTTTGTCAGACTGTTTTCATCATGTGTAAGACTATATTTATGCTGATTATTGTGTTAAACACAACACGTAAATATAAAATATAAATGAAAGAAGAAATTTTAATTAGTATGAACTGTACTAAGAAAAATGGATTTCAGCTTATCGAGACAGCATAACTGTTTCTGTAAGACAAAGTACCCCAGATCGTTACGATTTAGCAAAATATTACGCGCATTCGACCGCGGAACGGCCTGTGGCAACGTTCAGACCAGCCATACTGGATTACCGTTGCTGACATAAACAGAAAGTGTGCAAATTTAGCAATGCGTGAAGAATCAGAACGTAATTCAGTTAAAAATCATTCAGTGCCACAAGTAAGTCAATTCAGTTATTGACAAAAGCGGACAAAGTAGGCAGTAACAAGTATGAAATTCTACAAGATCTTCATATTTACATCCACAGGGCGCCGGTACAGAATAAAGGTGACAATAAAACGAATTGGGGGCGCGAGAATTTCTTAAAATTGCTTTGCTGATAGTCTATCTGCCTCCATCGAGATTAGAACCGAAAACAAAACAGACCTCCCTTGCAGTAGCAAACACCTTTCACTACGCTAGCAGACAACCCAGGCAAACAGCCCTCTGTTATTACACCAGATATGAATAAGCCGGCAATTTCGCAATGAAAATGGCAAAATGATCTGCACTTTCTCTTGCCTAGAGCTTTCTGGACTCAAAAACAAGAATTTTCTACCTTTATGTCACCGCTTATGTGACAATCATTCGAGATGTTTATCGAAATAACAAGATACTGTAATTAGCGAATAAATTTAGTAGGATAATTCTGCACCACCCCAGGAAATAAACGGCTAGATATCTGCCAAACGTATTCAACAATGTTCGAATTCTCCATTAGACTCGCCACAGCCAGTAAACATTCATTACACGAAGTGTTTCTTAAGCAAGCTAGCAATGGGAATGCTCGCACTTCCAAAACGCGGTTGCATTAATACTGGGATCTGAATTACCACGTGTGTAGGCAAATGGATTTTATTTGCATTCCTGTAAACGTGATTTGGATGGAAAGCGTCGCTACGAGTAATATGCTGATGTATCGACTACAACGAGAGCTCAGCTAAAAAGTGAAACCATCGACAAAGTGGGCTGGGAACTACTGCTTCACCCCTCTTACAGTCCTGATTTAGTGCCTAGTGGTTTCTATTTGTTTGGTGCACAGAAGGTGGCATTACGTGGGAAGAGGTTCCAGGACAACGAGGACGTGAAAAAGTTTGTGCGAAATTGGTTCAAACATCAAGATAAAGAGTTGTTTGCAGCCGGCATAAAAAGGCCGTTGGAACAAGTGCATAAATGTTCAATGGGATTATGTTGAAAAGTAGGAAAAGTATTGTTTTGTAGAAATGAAAGCTTTTTTCTCCAGACCAATTTAGTTATTGAATGACCCTCTTACTATTAGACATTCGAAAGAAAAAGTCGTCTGCAGAATCTCGAATATAGGAAGGACGGACAACTACGAGAAGTAAACTACAAACCGTTTAGCATCTCGTGATTGACAAGAATAATGTACCGAACAGCGTAAAAGAAAATTAACGATCTGTTCGACGACAATCAGTTGGCTTTAGGAAAGGTAATGGCGCCGGAGAGGCAGTTCTGACGTTGCGCTCGATAACGAAAGTCAGACTTACAAACAACCGGACATAGAAAAAGGACTGTGCAGTCTAAAATGGTGCAAACTGTTGGAAATTCCCAGGAAAACTGGTCTAATCTTTAGAGTAAAAATGGGTGATATGGTATAAAGTAAGGGATTAAAAGTGAAAAAATAAAAATGAAAGGCCAAGAACGAAGCGGTCGGAACACAAAGTGTACAAGACAGGGATGCGGATTTTCGCTGCTAATATTCGATCAATACAGCGGAGAAATAATGAAGGAAATGAAAGAAAAGTGCAGGAGTCGGATTTAAATTCAAGGTTAAACGATATCGGTGATGGGGTTCGCTGCTGACATTGCTATCGCGAGTGAATGTGCGATAGAATCGCAGGGCCTGTTGAAAGAAATAAGCAGTCTAATAAACAGAGAATGTGGACTGAGAGTAAGGCAAAGACAAACGAAACCAGTGCGGTGTATGGAAATGAGATTAGCGGGAAAGTTGGGATCGAAATTGGAGACCTCAAAGTTGACGGACAGAAGTAATTCTCCAGTCTTGGATGCGAAAACTAACACACGAAGGAGGAGAAGAAGGCGAATATGAAAACGGTCTAGTACTCGAAAAGAAGGGGAATTCGTGATCGAAGGTAGTCTTGCAGTGCCGAACAACAGCCTTAACTTGAGAAAGGATTTTTCGAGGATGCACGTCAGCATTGCGTGGGAGTGTGTTACGGACTGTGGGTCAGCCGGAACAGGGGGGAAGCGAGACCTGCCGTGGGCTGCAGTCAGCAGTCAGCAGTCAGCAGTCAGCAGTCAGGCTGGGGGAAGACCCGGCACCGCCCACGCTCTTGCCTCTCAAACATCACGAGGGGGAAAGTTGGAGCACTCAGTATTCCAACACGGACAAGGGCGTATCTTCACAAAAATATTACTCCACGATGCTAGAGTAATGGATTTATAAATTTTCAACACATCGAACGTAATTTAAAAAAAAAAGAAAAAGAAAAAAAAAAACGCCTATCGTGGAGTGAAATGTCTTAAATCCGGCCGCTTGAATTTTTGTGAGAAAGTTATCTCTGAAGGGGTGGTCTTCGTAACGGGTGGTAAGGATAAAATGCGAAACTGAACTCAATTGTTTAAACAATATTATGACAACTGCTGCTCCAGTGAAAACCAAGCACTTACACTGTATTAATAGCCGTAATAACGATAATGCAGTGCAGTGCAGAACCCGCGAGACCCTCGCCTACTCGTTATGCTCAACTGCACAGCTCTGCTGTCCGGTCCACAGCATAACGCGCTAGGGGAGACAACGCCACCCACATTGCCCGTTACGTGTCTGCCTCGTTGGCAAAACAGTTTTGAGCCACGCGGGAGCTGCCAGCTGGCTGCTGCTCCGCACGCCGTGCCACGAATGACGGCAACTGTTTGGCGTCGCGGATCGGGGGAAGTTTTCTCGAGAGTGAAGATTTGGTTGTAATTGTATTCTCCACTGGTTTCAACACTTTTGCCTGATGTTGGAATGAAAATATTAATGTAAATTTAACAAATATTAACTAGCTGTGTTACTACTAATGACACTTTCCTCTACAGACACGTTAACAACATGTTAAGTTACCGAGCGCCTTACATCGATCTTCAAAGAAAGCGATCTAGCTGTACCCACAGTAAAGTAAAATATCGAGGTGCAGGTTCAGCTGTTATTAATTTTGCTAATAGCGTGCCCTAAGTACACACGTAATAAACAAACGAATTTTGTAGTTTCTCGGAACTGAATGGCAGACGTACCCAGAGCTACAAATGTTAGCAATCCGTTGGAAACTTGCTGCTGCTAATCAATCCACAGTTTGAGAGCAGGATACAGTGTCATTAAATTCGTCAGTGAAACAATTTCGGATGGCCGAATTCAGTACTTCCATTCTCTCTCTGTCATTTTCCATTTCGGTGCCAGTCTCATCAGTGATGAGTCGTATGGATGATACTTTGTGGCTGATTAAAACTGTGTACTGGGCCATAACTGTAACCATAGTTTTATGTCGTTCAGCTACAGGGTCAGTCACCCGACGTTACCACCGGAAACACCTCCCCAACCACAACAGACACCGAATAACCAATTCCACAGATCGAAAGTGAGTGTGAGGAGAAGGACTGGCGAAATTGGTTAATACAAACCATTTAGAAATGCATGCAAGTACGATTTTGGACACATACTTTCTTCACAATAGAAACCTATTATTTTTAGCTCAACTGAAAATAGAAAAAACAATACTTAATGCTGTTTCGTACATTGTAAAATGTCTAGTACATGGAGAGTAATTTGTAACGTGAATTTCAGGCTTGAGTAACTTCTCAGCAGTTCAATCACGAGTATCGGAGAGAACCGAATTAATTAGGCATACAAAAAAGAACAGGTACACGAGAGACATGAACAGCACGTCACGTCCACATGCTAATATTTTTATTATTCTTTTTCCCTGAATCACACTGTACGGCACTGAATTGTTAGAAGAAAATGTACATTAGGGTGAGAATCTAGTTAAACTTACAAATTTGTTTTTGTGTTCAGTTACAGAATGTAAAAGGGTGTGTCGTGACGTTTCAGGCCAATAAACGTCCGAAGTGGTGCCATCATTTGCCGCACACATTTGCAATCCGCAGTACAGCTGGTGTAGTGTGGCCACAGGCTGCCTCATATCCTCTGGGGCTGCAGGCGAACCACGGCACACCTTCTCCTTTAACGTACCCCACAGGGAGGAATCCAAAAGGCGTAAGACCAGGGCAGCCGGCTGGCCAGTTAGGCGTCCGCCACGCCCTGTGAAACGCCCGTGCAACATTCTGTCGGTGGCCAGCTGGTGTGTCCATTGCAGATTGTGCAGGAGCGCCACCACGTTGATATCACATACGTCCACGCGTTTCCAGCGGTACATTTTCTAGCCATGTTGGAAGATCATTTTGCAGCAACTCGATGGCTTTTGCTGCTGTGTGCGTGCCTTTAATAAAGTGAGGACCAATCAGATGGTCGGCAATTACTCCGCACCATACATTTACATTCCACGGTCGCTGTCGCTCTACCTGTCGAAGCGAGCGAGGATTGTCCACGGACCAGTAATACGTGTTTCGCAAGTTCACTGCACCGTGTTTTGTAAAACCTACTTCATCAGATAACAGGCAGAATTGCACCGCATTCTCTGTTAACGCCCATTGACAAAAGTTCACTCCATTATTAAAGTCATATCCGTGTAATTGCTGATGCAGCGACACACGATACGGGTGAAATTTGTAACGATTACACTGCTTTGACTCACTGCACTGCCTCTATCGCTGTCACGCGAACCCACGTGTGAGCTCACGGCGACAGCAGGTAACAGACCAACTGCACCTGCTCGTCCTGTGATGGATCCGTTTGCGTGTTACGACCACTACCTTCTACTCATTACTGAGTCACACAGCCTCACAGTACCCGATCATCTTCATCTCATCTTGCAATGATGTACAGACCCAACAGTGGTACCAATTTGCATGCATCTGTAACCCAAAGTAACGTCTAGCGTTTTTAGTGTAGACGCAGAAATGTGAGGATTACTGGCACACCTATCTCCACCATTTCTTACATAACCCATGGGACATGATCTTCCAGCAGGATCATGCCGTTACACTCATTACTCAACCACACAGCACCACAATCCCAGAAGTTCTTCCCTTCACCTTCAGTGAAGTACAGTACCAACTTCGGACATGTTACTAGCATGTATTATAAGAAGAAAAAGCCTCTAGGGTCTGTTCAGAAAATACAGATGTGCGGAGAACTCTTATGGCGCTTTCTGCAGAGTTCTTCCAAAATTTATAGGATCTCAACCTTTTAGTGGGGTCATACTCGTTTATTCGGGACTGGGTTACACAGTTCCACAATCCCAATCATTCTTCAGCTCATCTGGTATTGACGTACAGTATCAACTTCAAGTATCATACTGTGTTGACGTCTACTGTAATTTGACCCATAGTGACTGTTGAGGGTACACAGAAATGTGGAGATTGCAGCCTGCTCTTTCTGGAGGTTTTTTTTGCCAAGGTCACTGAAACATGATATTCCAAAAGGTCAAGTCCTTTTTATTCATTAGTGTGCCACACAGCTCCAAAATCACTCACGTTCATCGGTTAGTCGGTAACGATGTACTGTTGCTACTTTCTGTATCATATTGTGCTAAACTTTAACTTAACTGTATCCTCAACACTTGCGAGACCCATCAACGAACACTAGTGTAAAGTTTGACCCTTTCCGCAACAGTTCTAGGAAATTCACTAGAACACTACTTCGCAGCAGCACAAAAGACCTTTACTCTTTACTCATTTCTGGGTCCGGTAGATCTGCAGTCCCGAAAGTTCCTTAGCTATTGCGGCAGTGATGTGCTGTATCAAATGTAGTTATCAGGCTGTGCAGAACTGTAACCCAAAGTACGAGCAACTGTTCCTGTTTGTTGGGGCAGTGCAGAAGTGTGGAGAACGCACCCATCCCTTGCTGCAGCGCTTACTACGAACTCAATAGGGCATGACCCTGCAGCACGGCAACACCCCTTTAGTAGTTCTGGGTCTCACGTCTCTGCAATCACAGACGTTTTTCAGCGAGTCTGGCATTCATAAACAGTACCACTTTTGTGTATCGTGTTGTTGGGGAGTGCTGCTGTTTCTTGAGGCAACAAAGAAGTGTGCAGATACAGTATGCACTTTCTGCTGTGCACGACAACACACCTTTTGTTATTATTGGGTCACACAGGTAAACATTATCTGACATACATTAGCCAAGGAGCCAGTGAGGAGCTGTAGACACTTTGGGTACTGTGTTTTGCAGAATATCAAACTGGAGTAACCTCTAATATTTGTTGAGAGGAATACAAAAGTGTGAATAACACATACGGCCATTCTGCAGCACTTCCTACGAAGTTAATGGGATATGACATTCCCCCAGCATTCAACTGGTGATAGTTGAGAGGGTAAGTAAGGTTGGAGAATATACCTAGCCATTTATTGATCGTTTCTAGCGCTATTGGTTCAAATGGCTCTGAGCACTATGGGACTTAACATCGAAGGTCATCACTCCCCTAGAACTGAGAACTACTTAAACCTAACTAACCTAAGGACAGCACACAACACCCAGTCATCACGCGGCAGAGAAAACCCCTGACCCTGCCGGGAATCGAACCCGGGAACCCGGGCGTGGGAAGCGAGAACGCTACCGCACGACCATGAGCTGCGGACTCTAGCACTATTACTGGGGCATGAACTTCTGAGAATGCAATACAACTTTACTGCAAAACGTATCTCAGCTGATCTGGCAGTGATGTACAGCACCGACGTCACTTACCAGTTTGTGGG
This sequence comes from Schistocerca serialis cubense, assembly GCF_023864345.2. Taxonomy (NCBI): domain Eukaryota; kingdom Metazoa; phylum Arthropoda; class Insecta; order Orthoptera; family Acrididae; genus Schistocerca; species Schistocerca serialis. The sequence continues at coordinate 35,055,951 of NC_064648.1, read as the reverse complement.
GAACTGTAACCTAAATTAACTAACTGTGTTTGTCATTAGGTTATCATATGCCTTCACATTCTGAATTATCGACTAACCTTAATAACACCAACGCATTTTCCGTAACTCGCATTGCTCAGGGAGGAGGGTGGGGAGGTGGGTTAAATATTGTAATACACTTGTCTGTTCATCTTATACTTGTGACATCATCATGTATATTGTCGATTCTGAGTAGGACATCCTTACTGGACGCCCTGCTAATCACGCAGGACAGGACAGATAGTTTAAATTGCGGAAAGGGGCCAAAATAAGGGCGTGTCAGTTACACTCGAACATACAACTCTATTATTTGATCAAACATTACAAGAGACGAAAAAATTTTTTAACACACAGCTTTAATCTTTGGGACTTAATTACTTCGTGAAAGTCACTAACTTAAAAGGCATGCATAATCAGAAATTTAAAGGCAAGCCTTATCTTAAAACAGTTCTTTAGTTAGACTGAAGTAAACAAGTTAAATTCAAATCGGCTGAAGGCCTAACACCTAAAACTCCATAACATTAATTTTTTAAAAAAAGAATACCAAAAGCCTTATGAGAAACAGTTCTTTAATTGAGGCTGAAGGCCTTAAGAGCAAAGCAATTCTAATTTTTAAAAAATGGGCTAGAAGCCATACAAACACAAACAACACGAACAAATTAAAAAATTCGGCCTCGAATTCAAACGCGAACGCTCGCTTAGGTGAGACATGCAGTCGGGCCAACCATTCTCAGTCCGATGGCAACCCAACCGACAGACGGTCAACGAACCAATGATCAAGATCAGTTCCGCTCCACACTTGCACCAAAACTCAGACGATGCCAACAGCAGAGGCTGTGGAACAACAGCCAGAAGGGATCACAGACAACGCCCAAGCGGTGGACGACCCAAATACGCGCCGTCTAACCAGGCGGCCGAACAAACGGCCGAGCGAGGTCGCTGGCCCTCCGACGTGGGTGTCGGCAACCGGCGGGCGAGTGGTGGCCGTCCTGTCCTTCCTGGCCACTCCCCGCCAACCGACCAGTTCAGAGCCAGTACCCCGACCAGCCTTAAATAACTTGTCAGTCAAACCAAACAAACTACACACAGTTTCAGGGACACTTGCACGAAGAGCTAGGCAATGCTAACGGTAGTAACTGAGCAAAACAAAGGCAAATCACGACTTGGCACACACAGCCAACCCATAAGCGGTCGCCGGCCAAATACTCGTCGTCTGACAAGACGACCGACCTATGATCAACCGAGACCGTCTCCGGCCACGTGTGCTGGCACCGGTCCTGCGAGTCATGGCTATCTGAACCTCACTGCCGCTCCAGCCCGACCGAACTTCTGCCGCGTCCCAGCTGACATCATTGTCCGGTCCTAACTGCACTGCTGGCGCATTCCAGCTGACTTCATTTCCCAGTCCTAACTTAACTGCTGGCGTGTTCCAGCTGACATCATTTTTTGGTCCTAACTGCACTGCTGGCGCGTTCCAATCCACTGAACGACACACAACGACCAGGAAGTAATAGGAGTCCAGCAAAAATAATACGGCAGGTCCTATATCGACAAGCGCTGATGCTGCCGCTCACGGGCAGGCAAGGCAGCAACTCAGTGACACCAGAAACTGAAAACTAACGTAACGAGGCGGCCGAGTGTTACATCTTATACACCATACGACTCCCACATGCCAGCAATTTCCTACAATCTACGAACCAGGAATTGGTTTAATGACGCGAGTGTCAGTTGCCTCCTTTCTTTGTCTCTCCTGTCAATCACGTGCAGTGTGGTGACCTGCTTGAAACCGCTCCCTTCCTCTGCCCTCCCTCCAACCTTCCTGTGCTCACCGTTCGCGGCTGTACTCTCATCCCTTCACAAAAGGGACCGAAAAATGGCCTCCTCGTGGCATGACTCTGTGGCCATCGCAACATTCACTTCAGCTCTCGGTTTTCTCCAGACTCTGAAGCCTCGGCCACCATCTTGGCCTCCAGTGTTTATACACCACGCACTGGGTTTACTGATCCAGAGAACGTTGTCATTAAGGAGAAGATAATTTATTTTGCTTACGGAAGAATTTTACTAATTATTACTATTTACAGTAAACAGATTGTAATATTTTATCTTCGTATGATTTCATAGACAAGTTTATTCACGGTCGACGACGTGAAATGGGAAAGTGGGACTCTTTCGTGCAATCAGTTGAAAGTGAAAGCTTCATTATTTTAATAATAAAAAAGTTCGTCTCACCTTTAATCATTATGTTGTTATCTGGGCATAATGAACCGTACTTTAAAATACAGTGTTTAGAGATTAAGAAAGAATTGTGGATGACTTATTTCGTGATTGGGACCTGTTGCTTCGGCTACGAGTCCGCAGACGACGACAAAGAAATGGAAAAGCAACGGGAGAATATACGGGCGGCTGAGTGCGTGCTGAATGCTACGATTATGGAAGACGAGGTCTCCAGATTGGGTGGCTATGTAAATGAGACTGTATGTATTCAAAAGTATACGTAATGTTCTGTTTGCTTTCTGTAATTACATCGTCCGTAGTAAATACATTTGCAGGAATCTGTCGTGGTGTGGTACCATTTATATACTCGTAACATTTACAATCCCAACGGCTCTTTTCGCAAAAGATATCAATAAATCAAAGAATAACTTCCAACTCTAAATTATCCCCCGCACTGTACTACTTGCTTTCAAGAACAGTAATCAAAAATATTACCGTTAAATATCGTGACTGAAGAATACGATATTTTCCTTTCCATGTGTTGAAGACACAAATTAACGGGACACCATATTAGTCCAATACAATAATGGATTAAAGAACCGACGAAGACCACGAGAAACACGCACAGGTTTGAAAATGTAAAATAAGAATAAAAACGAAAAAGGGGAGTGTTTGAAAATTATTACACCGAGTAAGATAAGCGAGATAAATCACTTATCTGCTTCTTCGAATCAAACGACTAATCTGCCAGGTCACTTTGAAGCAGTTTTTAAAATCGTTAATATCTCTCTTGCACGCAATTAGTTTTCCAGTAGCAGTCGAACGTTCATTGCTACAACGTTCGACTATACCAGCTTTATTATTGTCGATTAGATAGCTTCGTGGCAGGTAGAATATTTCTTTTAGTAAAAGCAGATTAGTAACAATAACAGTAAGTGAATGTACTGAAGGGAATTTATTTAACTTTCTTGTCCAATCAATAAAATAAAAATCATAAACGAAATGGCGGAAGCAAACTGAGTAATGAACAGCGTTTTAGACAATAAATGAGGAATAGAAAATCCCGTGATGGGCGATTGGTTGGTTGGTTGGTTGGTTTGGGGAAGGAGACCAGACAGCGTGGTCATCGGTCTCATCGGATTAGGGAAGGAAGTCGGCCGTACCCTTTCAAAGGAACCATCCCGGCATTTGCCTGGAGTGATTTAGGGAAATCATGGAAAACCTAAATCAGGATGGCCGGACGCGGGATTGAACCGTCGTTCTCCCGAATGCGAGTCCAGTGTCTGACCACTGCGCCACCTCGCTCGGTGTGGTGGGAGAGAACAACATAGTAAGTGCGAATGTAAGACAGTTGCTCCGGGGCGATAACGTCTCGCACGTAAATTTCGATCCGAATGCGGAGCAAGAAACTACGGCAGAGCATCCGACAACGGAAAGCCGTCTCGGTTTAGCAGATGACGTTGTGATCCAGCTACAACGTGGCGTCTCAATTTTCCACAATCATTTGGAAAGCGATATAGCCAGAGGACTGGATACTGCTTCAATACTGGGAAGCCACACGAGCTCCAACATAAATTTCGCGTCACCAATAATAAACGATACGGCTTCGTGATTTTAACTGGACTGATAGTAAAAAGATACACCATGTGGTAGGTTTCTTTCAAGGCGATGCCTCGATGTGGACAGCGGATATATCTGAAATACGTCAAACGTACACTCAGTTCAAACAAGCTTTCCTTGACAAATTTTGGTCTAATTTTGGCGGATTTCTGTGCAGGAAAGATTATGACATGACGCCTTCAATATGGAACCCCATAATAGTAAAGAAGGGGGTTATGGAAGTATTTCGGAAAGTACATCGAGAAAAATCTGATACTTGAGCAAATGCATTTTCCAAGTGCGTGTATCACAAATACCAGCTGTTTATTTGTCACAGGGGAATGTTCCAGAAAGAGGAGATTGCACGTCGGTCGCACTTGAGATACTTGTCGCGTGATCCGATAAAGATAATGGGCGCCAACACTACTTCAGATACTTAACTGATAAAGACAGCTAGGCAGTTTGTTTGCGGTTCTTTAAGCGCAGCGTCATTTCGAATGTTGCGCACTCTGGCACAGAGATTTTCGTTTTCTCTCCTCTCTCTTCGGTGGTTTCAACGCAAAAAGCACAACCACTCGTGCCCGTGGGCGCGAGAATCCCTCTCGTGGCTCCTTCAGCAGGAAGGGTCGTCTGTTTCCAACGGGCAGAGCGTCTCTTATACTGCATAAAATTCAGCACCCTTGCACAACCACGGGTCTTCACCTAAGTGAGATTTTAACGAAGTTGGTAGTGCCCAGCTGCACGGGTACTGACTTTGTTGTGAGTAAATTCTTCCATCGCTGAGAATGACGACACCTGCGTGAGCAAAAAGAAATCCTAAATTTCATAAATGTATGGCAAAGGTTCTTCTTATATGCATTGTCATAGATCTACATAACTTCAATCTTCTATTCATTTGCACAGATTACATAATGGGGTGCAATAGCCGGACGGTCGTAATAAATATTCGTACAGCCGCGTAGAACGAATATCTCCAATGTTTAACCACTGTTGGCACTCGCTTTATAACAAAATGTAAATTTTCTTTCCAGTCAAGGAGGAAGGTTCAGTGCAGAAGGTTACATAAAAATACTGGAGGAGTATATTTGGTTCGTGAATGTGGACTCGTACCAATTAAGCGAAGCCGCGTTACAGACAGTTAAAAGATGCCCCACTGCGTAATTTATTCACTCTCACACTCGCCTCAGTGTCAGCAATGTATTTCAGGAGTCCTTTGTTTCGTAATACTTTTCTATTAGCGTTATTTCAAATATTTGAGTAAAAATTTAATGAAAACGAAGTAAAATAACTCGGAAGATGAAGTTATTA
>NC_064648.1:35034708-35050312 GCF_023864345.2 Schistocerca serialis cubense | reverse complement strand
GCTCTGGTACTTTCCCAACACATGTACAGGAACCATTGGAATAGCAGTTGTGAATTGTCGTAGCTAAGTTCTTCCTGTGTTCGTCCTGCAGCCTTTGATGAGGTGAAGTCCTTGTTGTGTTTTCCCGATACCCTCTAACCTAAGAAAACCGCCCAGTCCACGCCTCACAGCCCCTGCTACCCGTGTAGCCGCCTCCTGCGTGTAGAGGACGCCTAACCTGTTCAGCGGAACCCGAAACCCAACCACCCTATTGCGCAAGTCGAGGAATCGACAGCCTACACGGTCGCAGGCCCTCGACTCGGCTCTGTACACAACAAGACGATGACACTGAATAATCAACTGGGAAGAGAAATGCAGGGATTTTTTTCCAGCTGTACAGTGCATCCGTCAGTATTTCCAAAGTTCGCCTTCTGCTTCCTCACGTCAGCTCCTCAGAGGCGTCCGTATGGTTTGCAGGACCACAGCTGGCTGCCACGCTGTGTCTGGCGCGGCAGAACTCAAGTGTGCAGGGCACATTTAAATCAGACAAGGGATGTAGGACAACAGAGCATCTCGAGAACGTAATTACTGGACGGACAACAGAATGTGAATTGCCGAGTTCCCTGCGATAGACGCTTTTGTCTAAATTTCTATGAAAACTCTACTAACGTGCTTCGAGGAACACCACTCTCGTTTGACCCACGTTACTGCGCTGAGAAACACACGGAGAGGTGTCGTAGTGATGAATAGCTAAGCATTTCCGAAGTTACAATATTTTATGATGGTTGGACTGTTATCGGTACTGAAGTTACTTACTAGAACTACATAACGCCTTGACGTCAGAAAATGTATCCGCTGATTTCTTTTTAATGTTTCGTTCCACCCCTTGCATTTTCGTCATTTAAATTTTTCCTGGGTTTACCGAGCCTAAAAGTGGAGTGTCGAGAAGGTCACTTTGGAACAAAAATTTTGCAGCCGCATCGCAATTGTTTATAATGTTGCCTCGTGTGTCACAGAATACGTCAACTGCTCGCTGCATACTGCTGGATTAAGCTGACCACAGCCTTAAGTTTTCACGTGGTTTCATGAAATCGCAGTGCGAATCGTTAGGTGCGTTCGTTTTTCTCTCATTTAACTGATGCCTCACCTTCAGTTCATCCTCTTACTTGTGCTCTACAAATATCTGAACATCGTTCGCGTTGTTGGTAACATTATTCTTTTTTCCTTCAGTGTGGATGAACTTCTACAACGAAGTGAGTAATTGAATTAAGTACGTTTCAAAATAAACCGGAAAATCAATTATTATAAGCATAAAAAAAATATACAGCGTGAGTCACGTGTAATTACCGCGGGAAACACCTCCCAAAGCACAACAAACACTGGATAACCAATTCTACAAACCGAAAGTGAGGAAAAAATGGCTCTGACAAGTGAGCACTATGGGACTTAACTTTTGAGGCCATCAGTCCCCTAGAACTTCGAACTACTTAAACCTAACTAACCTAAGGACATCACACACATCCATGCCCGAGGCAGGATTCGAACCTGCGACCGTAGCGGTCGCGCGGTTGCATACTGTAGCGCCTAGAACCGCTCGGCCACTTCGGCCGGCCGAAAGTGAGGAAAGGGACTGGTGGAAGTGGTTAATACAAACCATTGAGAAATGCACGGAAGTATTTTTTTCAACTCACTTATGTTTTATAAATGGAAACCTGTTATTATTTAAAGCATAACTGAAAATGGAAAGAAATATTTAAAATTTTACGATGTAACAAACGGTATTGATTAAGTAGCTCCAGTGTAATTTGTAGCTTAAAGTTGACGCTTGAAGCCTCAGATGATCCGTCGCGTGTTGTAACAAACGAGATCTGTAGAGGAATGTTTACGAGGCCTTCGATGTTTACGAGTTTGGCTGTCTCAGTGTGTACACGTGCCGCTCGCTGAATTACTCCTTGTACTCACAATAACTGTAGTAGGCCGTGTGACCGTACTCGTGTCATAGTGTACCGTACACAAGTGTGAACAGAGGTACGCACAGTAGGAACGCGGGAAGGTCGCAGGGGCGACGGTGTGTACAGAGTTGTGAGAACTGTGAAGACGGTTTGTTCCAATTCTGAAAAGGCGGAGACGATTCTCACCTATGGCGAGTGTAGACAGCCTGCAGGTTGTATGCAGAAAGGTACCTGGACAGAGGTCATCCGACGCGCCGCACATTGCGAAACATGCACAAACAATTGTACGCAACAGGTGTGGTCGTAACACGCAAACGGATCCACCACAGGAGGAGCAGGTGCAGTTGGTCTGTTAGCTGCTGTCGCCGTGAGCTCACACGTGGGTTCGCGTGACATCGCTAGAGGCAGTGCAGCGAGTCAAAGCAGTGTAATCGTCACAAATTTCACCCGTATCGTGTGTCGCTGCATCAGCAATTACACGGATATGACTTTAATAATGGAGTGAACTTTTGTCAATGGGCATTAACAGAGAATGCGTTGCAGTTCTGCCTGTTTACCGATGAAGTAGGTTTTACAAAACACGGTGCAGTGAACTTGCGAAACACGTATTACTGGTCCGTGGACAATCCTCGCTCGCTTCGACAGGTAGAGCGACAGCGACCGTGGAATGTAAATGTATGGTGCGGAGTAATTGCCGTCCATCTGATTGGTCCTCACTTTATTAAAGGCACGCACACAGCAGCAAAAGACATCGAGTTGCTGCAAAATGATCTTCCAACTAGGCTAGAAAATGTCCCGCTGGAAACGCGTGGACGTATGTGGTATCAACGTGGCGGCGCTCCTGCACAATCTGCAATGGACGCACCAGCTGGCCAGCGACAGAATGTTGCACGGGCGTTTCACAGGGCGTGGCGGACGCCTAACTGGCCAGCCGGCTGCCCTGGTCTTACGCCTTTTGGATTCCTCCCTGTGGGGTACGTTAAAGGAGAAGGTGTGCCGTGGTGCGCCTGCAGCCCCAGAGGATATGAGGCAGCCTGTGGCCACACTACACCAGCTGTACTGCGGATTGCAAATGTGGGCGGCAAGTGACGGCACCACTTCGGACGTTTATTGGCCTGAAACGTCACGACACACCCTTTTGCATTCTGTAACTGAACACAAAAACAAATTTGTAAGTTTAACTAGATTCTCACCCTAATGTACATTTTCTTCTAACAATTCAGTGCCGTACAGTGTGATTCAGGGAAAAAGAATAATAAAAATATTGGCATGTGGACGTGACGTGCTGTTCATGTCTCTCGTGTACCTGTTCTTTTTTCTATGCCTAATTAATTCGGTTCGCTCCGATACTCGTGATTGAACTGCTGAGAAGTTACTCAAGCCTGAAATTCACGTTACAAATTACTCTCTATGTACTAGACATTTTACAATGTACGAAACAGCATTAAGTATTGTTTTTTCTATTGTCAGTTGAGCTAAAAATAATAGGTTTCTATTGTGAAGAAAGTATGTGTTCAAAATCGTACTTGCATGCATTTCTCAATGGTTTGTATTAACCAATTACGCCAGTCCTTCTCCTCACACTCACTTTCGGTCTGTGGAATTGGTTATTCGGTGTCTGTTGTGGTTGGGGAGGTGTTTCCGGTGGTAATGTCGGGTGACTGACCCTGTAGCTGAACGACCTAAAACTGTGGTTACAGTTATGGCCCAGTACACAGTTTTAATCAGCCACAAAGTATCATCCATACGACTCATCACTGATGAGACTGGCACCGAAATGGAAAATGACAGAGAGAGAATGGAAGTACTGAACTCGGCCTTCCGAAATTGTTTCACTGACGAATTTAATGACACTGTATCCCGCTCTCAAACTGTGGATTGATTAGCAGCAGCAGGTTTCCAACCGACTGGTAACATTTGGAGCTCTGGGTACGTCTGCCATTCTTTTCCGAGAAACTACAAAATTCGTTTGTTTATTGCGTGTGTACTAAGGGCACGCTATTAGCAAAATTAATAACAGCTGACCCTGCACCTCGATATTTTACTTTACTGTGGGTACAGCTAGATCGCTTTCTTTGAAGATCGATGTAAGGCGCTCGGTAACTTAACATGTTGTTAACGTGTCTGTAGAGGAAAGTGTCATTAGTAGTAACACAGCTAGTTAATATTTGTTAAATTTACATTAATATTTTCATTCCAACATCAGCCAAAAGTGTTGAAACCAGTGGAGAATACAATTACAACCAAATCTTCACTCTCGAGAAAACTTCCCCCGATCCGCGACGCCAAACAGTTGCCGTCATTCGTGGCACGGTGTGCGGAGCAGCAGCCAGCTGGCAGCTCCCGCGTGGCTCAAAACTGTTTTGCCAACGAGGCAGACACGTAACGGGCAATGTGGGTGGCGTTGTCTCCCCTAGCGCGTTATGCTGTGGACCGGACAGCAGAGCTGTGCAGTTGAGCATAACGAGTAGGCGAGGGTCTCGCGGGTTCTGCACTGCACTGCATTATCGTTATTACGGCTATTAATACAGTGTAAGGGCTTGGTTTTCACTGGAGCAGCAGTTGTCATAATATTGTTTAAACAATTGAGTTCAGTTTCGCATTTCATCTTTACCACCCGTTAAGAAGACCACCCCTTCAGAGATAACTTTCTCACAAAAATTCAAGCGGCCGGATTTAAGACATTTCACTGCACGATAGGCGTTTTTTTTCTTTTTCTTTTTTTAAAATTACGTTCGATGTGTTGAAAATTTATAAATCCATTACTCTAGCATCGTGGAGTAATATTTTTGTGAAAATATGCCCTTGTCCGTGTTGGAATACTGAGCGCTCCAACTTTCCCCCTCGTGATGTTTGAGAGGCAAGAGCGTGGGCGGTGCCGGGTCTTCCCCCAGCCTGACTGCTGACTGCTGACTGGCTGACTGCTGACTTGCTGCAGCCCACGGCAGGTCTCGCTTCCCCCCTGTTCCGGCTGTCCCACAGTCCGTAACACACTCCCACGCAATGCTGACGTGCATCCTCGAAAAACCCTTTCTCAAGTTAAGGCTGTTGTTCGGCACTGCAAGACTACTTTCGATCACGAATTCCCCTTCTTTTCGCGTACTAGACCGTTTTCATATTCGCCTTCTTCTCCTCCTTCGTGTGTTAGTTTCGCATCCAAGACAGCAGAATTACTTCTTTCCGTCAACTTTGAGGTCTCCAATTTCGATCCCAACTTTCCCGCTAATCTCATTTCTATTCACCGCACTAGTTTCGTTTGTCTTTGCCTTACTCTCAGTCCACAATCTGTATATATTAGACTGCTTATTTCTTTCAACAGGCCCTGCGATTCTATCGCACATTCACTCGCGATAGCAATGTCAGCAGCGAACCCCATCACCGATATCGTTTAACCTTGAATTTAAATCCGACTCCTGCACTTTTCTTTCATTTCCTTCATTATTTCTCCGCTGTATTGATCGAATATTAGCAGCGAAAATCTGCATCCCTGTCTTGTACACCTTGTGTTCCGACCGCTTTGTTCTTGGCCTTTCATTTTTATTTTTTCACTTTTAATCCCTTACTTTATGCCATATCACCCGTTTTTACTCTAAAGATTAGACCAGTTTTCCTGAGAATGTCGAACAGTTTGCACCATTTTAGACTGCACAATCGCGTACAGGTACAGGTACAGGTACAATAAGCGGTTCTCGGTTGTTTGTAAGTCTGACTTCCGTTATCGAGCGCAACGTCAGAACTGCCTCTCCGGCACCTTTACCTTTCCTAAATCCAATTGATTGTCGTCGAACATATCGTTAATCTCCTTTTCCGCTGTTCGGTACATTATTCTTGTCAGTCATGAGGTGCTAACAGGTTTGTACTTTAGTTCTCGTAGTTATCCGTCCTTCCTATATTCGAGAATCTGCAGACGACTTTTTCTTTCGACTGTAGATGGTAAGAGGGTCATTCAATAACTAAATTGGTCTGGAGAAAAAAGCGTTCATTTTTACAAAACAGTACTTTTCCTACTTTTCAACATAATCCCATTGAACATTTATGCACTTGTTCCAACGGCCTTTTTATGCCGGCTGCAAACAACTCTTTATCTTGATGTTTGAACCAATTTCGCACAAACTTTTTCACGTCCTCGTTGTCCTGGAACCTCTTCCCACGTAATGCCACCTTCTGTGCACGAAACAAATAGAAACCACTAGGCACTAAATCAGGACTGTAAGAGGGATGAAGCAGTACTTCCCAGCCCATTTTGTCGATGGTTTCACTTTTTAGTTGAGCTCTCGTTGTAGTCGATATATCAGAATATTACTCGTAGCGACGCTTTCCATCCAAATCACGTTTACAGGAATGCAAATAAAATCCATTTGGCTACACACGTGGTAATTCAGATCCCAGTATTAATGCAACCGCGTTTTGGAAGTGCGAGCATTCCCATTGCTAGCTTGCTTAAGAAACACTTCGGCTAATGAACGTTTTCTGGCTGTGGAGAGTCTAATGGAGAATTCGAACATTGTAGAATACGTTTGTCAGACATGTAGCCGTTTATTTCCTGGGGTGGTGCAGAATTATCCTACTAAATTTATTCGCTAATTACAGTATCTTGTTGGTTGGTTGGTTGGTTTTTTGGGGGAAGAGACCAAACAGCGAGGTCATCGGTCTCATCGGATTAGGGAAGGACAGGGAAGGAAGTCGGCTGTGCCCTTTCAGAGGAACCATCCCAGCATTTGCCTGGAGCGATTTAGGGAAATCACGGAAAACCTAAATCAGGATGGCCGGACGCGGGATTGAACCGTCGTCCTCTGGAATGCGAGTCCAGTGTGCTAACCACTGCGCCACCTCGCTCGGTAGTATCTTGTTATTTCGATAAACATCTCGAATGAGTGCCACATAAGCGGTGACATAAAGGTAGAAAATTCTTGTTTTTGAGTCCAGAAAGCTCTATGCAAGAGAAAGTGCAGATCATTTTGAAATTTTCATTGCGAAATTGCCGGCTTATTCATATCTGGGCTAGTAATAGAGGGCTGTTTGCCTGGGTTGTCTGCTAGCGTAGTGAAAGGTGTTTGCTACTGCAAGGGAGGTCTGGTTTGTTTTCGGTTCTAATCTCGATGGAGGCAGATAGACTATCAGCAAAGCAATTTTAAGAAATTCTCGCGCCCCCAATTCGTTTTATTGTCACCGTTATTCTGTACCGGCGCCCTGTGGATGTAAATATGAAGATCTTGTAGAATTTCATACTTGTTACTGCCTACTTTTTCCCCTTTTGTCAATAATTGAATTGACTTACTTGTGGCACCGAATGATTTTTAACTGAATTACGTTATGAATCTTCACGCATTCCCAAATTTGCACACTTTCTGTTTGGGTCAGCAACGGTAATGCAGTATGGCTAGTCTGAACGTTGGCCCAGGCCGTTCCGCGGTCGAATGCGCGTAATATTTTCCTAAATCGTAACGATCTGGGATACTTTGTCTTACAGAAACAGTTATGCTGTCTCGACAAGCTGAAATCCATTTTTCTTAGTACAGTTCATACTAATTAAAATTTCTTCTTTTATTTATATTTTATATTTACGTGTTGTGTTTAACACAATAATCAGCATAAATATAGTCTTACACATGATGAAAACAGTCTGACAAAGTTCGAATAGTTTGTCAATTTCACGCCTGTGCATAGTATGTTGGTAGCACTTCGTCTCCTTGCGTGTTATGCTGTGTAGCAGACTTTGAAGCTGTGCAGATCAGCATAAGGAAAAGGGGACGGGGTCTCGCTAGTTTTGTCCACGACTGTACATTACCAGCTTTCGTATCATGCTGTGAAGAAATGTAACTGAAAGTAACCACTGGTAATATTTGGGAGGTTATGTAGGTGTGGAGAATATACCTGGCCATTTCTTGATCGTTTCTTGCATTATAAATGGGGCATGATCTTCCAGAAATACTGTGTACCTTTACTGCAAAACTTTCTTCAGGTAATCTGGCAGTTGCCATTTTGTGGGGATTGTAACCTAAAGTAAAGGATAGTGCTTGTCGATCTCTCCAACATGGCGAGCGTCGCATGCCGGGTATTACATCTTATACACCATACGACTCACACATATCAGCAGTTTTCTGCGATATATTTTTCCGAGCCACGGAATCGTACACAGATTGATTTCCTCCTTGTAAACACTCCCTTCCTCTGCCCTGCCTCTAACCCTCCTGTGCTCACCGTTCGCGGCTGTACCCTCATCCCTTCACAAAAGGGACTGAAAAATGGCCTCCTTTTGCCGGGACTCTGTAGCCATCACTACATTCACTACAGTCATCGGTTTCCTGCAGACTCTGAAGCCTCGGCGACCGTCTTGCCCTCCAGTGTTTGGATCAGTAAAGCCCGAGTGTGGTGTAACAAGATCTTGTCAATAGAGTTTATTTTGCTCCTGCAACAATTTTACTACTCATTATTGTTTATAGTAAACAGATTGTTATATTTTACCTTCATATGATATTCGTGTATTCGTCATCTACGACTAGAAGTGGAAATGTGGGACTCTTGTGGAATCGGTTGAAACTGACACCTTCGTTATTTTCACAATAAAAAAGTCCATCTCACCTTTAATCATTCTGCTGTTATTTGGGGCTATTGAGAGAGAGATAATAGTGTGGCTTTCGTGAACGTATGTTGTAAACCGTACTTTAAAATACAGTGTTTAGAGGTTAAGACAGAATTGTGGATGACTTATTTCGTGATTGGGACCTGTTGCTTCGGCTACGAGTCCGCAGACGACGACAAAGAAATGGAAAAGCAACGGGAGAATATATGGGCGGCTGAGTGCGTGCTGAATGCTAAGATTATGGAAGACGATTTCTCCAGATTGGATGGCTCGGTAAATCAGACTGTATGTATTCAAAAGTGTACGTAGTGTTCTGTTTGCTTTCTCTAATTACTTCGGCCGTAGTCAATACATTTGCAGGAATCTGTCGTGGTGTCGTACCATTTACGTACTCGTAACATTTACAATCCCAACGGTTCTTTTCGCAAAAAAAAAAAAAAAAAAATGGTTCAAATGGCTCTGAGCACTATGGGACTCAACATCTTACGTCATAAGTCCCCTAGAACTTAGAACTACTTAAACGTAACTAACCTAAGGACATCACACACACCCATGCCCGAGGCAGGATTCGAACCTGCGACCGTAGCAGCCTCGCGGTTCCGGACTGCAGCGCCAGAACCGCACGGCCACCGCGGCCGGCGTTCTTTTCGCAAAAGGTATCAATAAATCAAAGAATAACTTCCAAGTCTAAATTATCCCACGCACTGTACTACTTGCTTTCAAGAATAGTAATCAAAAATATTACCGTTAAATATTGTGACTGAAGAATACGATATTTTCCTTTCCATGTGTTGAAGACACAAATTAACGGGACACCATATTAGTCCAATAATGAATTAAAGAACCGTTGAAGACCACGAAAACACACACAGGTTTGAAAATCTAAAATAAGAATATAAACCAAAAAGGAGAGAGTCTGAAAATTATTACACCGAGTAAGATAAGCGAGATAAATCACTTATCTGCCTCTTCGAATCAAACGACTAATCTGCCAGATCATTTTGAAGCAGTTTTTAAAATCGTTAATATCTCTCTTGCACGCAATTAGTTTTCCAGTACAGACGAACATTCATGGCTGCAATGTTCGATTATACCAGCTTTATTATTGTCGATTAGAGAGCTTCGTGGCAGGTAGAATATTTCTTTTAGTAAAAGCAAATTAATAATAATGGCAGTCAATGAATGTACTAAAAGGAATTTATTTAACTTTCTTGTCCAATCAATAAAATAAAAATTGGAAACTAAGTGGCGGCAGCCAACAGAGAAATGAACAGCGCTTTAGACAAAAAATGAGGAATAGAAAATCCCGTGATGGGAGAGAACAACATAGTAAGTACGAATGTAAGACAGGTGCTCCGGGGCGATAACGTCTCGCACGTAAATTTCGATCCGAATGCGGAGCAAGAAACTACGGCAGAACATCCGACAACGGAAAGCCGTCTCGGTTTACGGAATATGACGTGGTGATCTAGCGACAAGACGGAGTCTGAATTTAACACAATCATTTGGAAAGCGAAATAGCCAGAGGACTGAATATTGCATACTGGGAAGTCATTCGAGCTCCAACAGAAATTTCGCGTCACCAATAATAAAGGATACGGCATCGTGAGCGTACTAGCACAGTGGATGAGGTCAATGCTCATACGAATGAATAACAAGCTTAATCGAATGAATTGTCAAATAAAGAATAAAGTGTCTGGTTGAATGTTGTGTCGCTTTGTCCAAATTTTTCGTCCAGACACCGAACTTTTCGCAGCTGTCGTCGGCACAACGGAAAGTAAGAGGGGGGTCAGACGAGGTCGCATGTCTGGAAGATGCCTCGCCAGTGTCTTCTGTTCAGACGCAGGTACTGGACTCGCAGGCGACCTGCAGTGAAGTTCCAGACCAAGTGGAACATCTGCCTGAGGAACTGGGTCTCACCAAGTCAGAGCGGAGCCGAGTAAACGCCGACGTGAGAGAAATACACGAGCGCGCAGAGGCAGAACGCACTGCGTAGCGGACCCGACCCTGGCACACAAAGTAGCACGCGGACGTCGGACTTGTTTACGAGAAACGGAGAAGCTAATTCGGGCAAAGAGACCGAAACTGTTCTGCAGGCAGACGGGGGCGTCAAAGGCGCAGCGCGGCAGGTGAGTGCGAGGCCAGGCTGGACGCGGCGACAGAGCCCAGGGCTCTCTGCCTGCCGGCCGTCGCAGCGCGTCTTCTGCTCTGCCCACGCGCGCCGCGCACGCAGGTTGCGGTGCGGGCAGTCGGCTGCCAGCTTCAACTGACAGGCGAAAGCGTTACTGGACAGCTACGCCTTTGACATTGCTGCCAACCCCCTCCGTGGGATTAGCACTTTCATCCGCACCGCTGCGTGAAAGCTTGTTAAAACGCCGTCGGTTCCAAGTGTTTACGGCGGAATAAAAAAAATAGCACCCGATGCTACTTATAAAAGCTTTTCGAAATGTGCCACAAGATACACCATGTGGTAGGTTTCTTTCAAGGCGGTATCTTGATCGGCACATCGGATATACTGTAGCTGAAATACGTCAAACGTACGTTCAATTCGAGCAAGCTTTTCTTGACAAATTTTGACCGAAATCTGTGCAGGAAAGATTGAGACATGAAGCGCTAAATATGGAACCCCATAATAGTAAAGAAGGGGGTTCTAGTACTATTTCGAAAAGTATATCGAGAAAATCTGATACTTCAGCAAACGCATTTGCCAAGTACATGTATCACAAATACCAGCTGTTTATTTGTCACAAGGGAATGTTCCAGAAAGAGGAGATTGCACGTCAGTCGCACTTGAGATACTTGTCGCGTGATCCGATAAAGATAATGGGCGCCAACTGTACTTGAGATCACTTAGCTGATAAGGACAGCTGTGTGCTTTCTTTGCGGCTCTTTAAGATCTGCGTGATTCAAAGTGTTGCTCACTCTGGCCCAAAGATTTTCGTTTTCTCGCCTCTCTCTTCGGTGGTTTCAACACAAGAAACACAACCACTTGTGCCCGTGAGCGCGAGAATCCCTTTCGTGGCTCCTTCAGCAGGAAGGGCCGTCTGTTTCCAACGGGCAGAGCGTCTCTTATATTGCATAAAATTCAGAACCCTTGCACAGTCACGGGTCGTCACCCAAGTGATGTTTTAACGAACTTCGTAGTACCCAGCTGCACGGGTACTGACTTTGTTGTGAGTAAATCCGTGCAATGCTGAAAATGACGACACCTTCGTAAAGAAATTAGAAATTCTAAATTACAGAAACGGAACGCAAAGGTTTTTGTTAGATGCATTATCGTCGATCTACATAACTTCGCTGTTCTATTTATTTGCGCAGATTAAGTAATGGTGTTCAGTAGCCGGACGTGGTCCTAGTAAATATTCGTACAACCGCGTAGAACGGATTTCTCACAATGTTTAACCAGTGTTGGAACTCGTTTTATAACAAACTGTAGATTTTCTTTCCAGTGCCGTAGGAAGGTTCAGCGCAGAGGCGCGAAGGTTACACAAGAATTCTGGCGGAAGACATTTGGTTCGTGGATGTGGACTCGTACCGACTAAAGGATTTCTTTAGAGGAGAGACAGGCAAGTGGCTGGCCGTTATCCCCCTGACAGTCAGTTAACAAAATGTCGCACTGCACAATTTAACCACTGTCGCACTGCCGTCAATGTCAGCGAAATATTTCACTAATTCTTCCTTTCGTAATACTCATTACTTGGAATATTTGAGTAAAACTTTTAACTCAAAGGAAGTAAAATTACTATGAACATAAAGTTATAACAGAACAAATCAGTAATCCCGTAGTTTGTTTTCTGTTGTATATGAACGTAATCATCATTGTCAGCCCAGTATTCTGATTACTATTCCTATTTCTGTTCCGATTCCTGTCTTGTGATTGCTGTTGTTACTCTTGTTGCGATTGCTAATATTGCGTGCCATGTAGAGCGAGGTACTGAAAATACGTAAAGTTTTTTTAAAAAGTATACCAATCATTTTACAAAAGTATTAACCGCGGAAAGTCGGCGTAATTTCTATGATCAAAGGATATAGTTTCGCATTTATTTAAAGAGAGAGAAAGATAGACTCTTTACTGATTAGAGCTGAAGATTTGTGATATTTGACGTTACATGGATCTGTCAAGTGAAAAGCAAAATCTGAAATTAACTGCATTTTAGACGGAATATTTGTATAAGTTAACAATATCGAAATCAACGACCTACGTAAACAACATAGACTGAGCCGCCATGTCTTTTAAGGTCAAGGTGCAGCCAAACGTCGTCTGCTAATACTGAATGTTGTTATTGTTTACTACGCATGCCGTAAAAAAAAAGAGCCAGTCTGCACTGGCAATCTGATTTCTCTACTGTAAAACATATAGTGACGAAGGCTAAAAGAAATGAAACACACTTCTGACATCGATTAATTGAAAAGTTTATTACGAAATGTTGCAGTTGATTTCGCTGCAATGCCATATAGATTAGGTCAAAAACAATTTTAAATAGTTCAGTAGGTCCAAAAACGATCAATTGACAGTGCAGGACCTTTCATTGTTCCTTAAACGATATAAGTTTGTATATATTTGCCAAATGTGTTTCCCTCTTTCTTCCAATGGCCTGGTTTTTGCACAAATGTTGTAACCTACAATTAAAATACTATTTTAACAGCATACTGACCAGAAAAGAGTAATGTGACTCTTTTCCAAATTCAGCTGGCACCATTAGATGGTCAAAATCGAGTAAATAAATTCGGCCTGTCACCCAACATTCTGAACAATTCCACACGCAACTACAGAAGGAAGTTCCTCCATATTCAGGTTTGACAGTCCCTGAGAACCCTTTCTGCCACTGTTAACAATTTGAATACACCCTTGGGAGCAGTATAAAAACTATTTTTGATGCATTTTATTGCAATGAAACCTGCAATTTACGGAGGTACTGCTGCAGTAAATGAAGTTTCACACTTGCTGTTAAACCATTAAGAAAACAATAGCCAACAGGAATTTTCCAACTCTTATTAATCCCAGTGACCATAAACACTAGTGCCTCTTTTGCCATTTGGCTATCGTCACTTTCCTCACATCCTTGCCCTAAGTCAACATAACCCCAGATCTTATTACCATCCCATATTAAGTCTTTGTTAAGAGCTACCTCATCGAACATAAGTGCAGCTAAAGTAGGTCCTGAACTACGTTGATCCTCATCTCCTAATTTTTTTAAGCTTTCTTCTGTAGATCCAGGACTGCCATTTACTGTAGTTGCCCACCTGCGGAGTGTTCGAGGATGGGGTAATTTAACAGACTTCCTCAAATAATTATAAGCTCTGAAGGAGCAAAAACTGAGTGTAAGGGCAAACTG
Organism: Schistocerca serialis cubense; assembly: GCF_023864345.2. Lineage (NCBI taxonomy): Eukaryota > Metazoa > Arthropoda > Insecta > Orthoptera > Acrididae > Schistocerca > Schistocerca serialis. The sequence goes on along the minus strand of NC_064648.1, from coordinate 35,036,462 downwards.
TCTTATTTCTTTAGGATATTCAGGAACTAAACATTTGTTTTGCATTGCAAAAAGTGCTTCTGAATATCACTATTTTTGTCACATCCAATCACTTCAGAAGCACAGTCTTGAAGTCTCTTATTTAGGCCTACAACCACTGTTTTATATGTCACAATTTGTTTCTTCTTTCTTGAAACACTTTGCATGTTTCGCTTGCTTCCTCAGTTTCTCAGTCCTTTTCTGTAGTGCCTCATAATTGTGTTTCAATTTTTTGGGGGTAGGCAAACAATAAGAATGATCTATATGATCATTCTGCTTCACTCTTTCACCTACAAAAATGAATTATTATCATTAAGCTTTATTTTTCTTTAAACATACATTGATTAATAGTAAAATTCACACATAACCGATATAGCAAATGAATAACAGGAAAACTATTTTACCTAGTCCATTTGATAAGGAAGCTGATTCTTCACTGACAGGCCGTTTCCTTGGTTGTATCTATACTATAGTTGTTTTCTGAAGATGGTCAGGAAACGTAAATATTGTCGGTATTGCGTTTGCCAGAAGTCGCCTTTTCTCGTTTGTACTATACATGTATGTATCTTCAAAGTGAAACGAGCATATGTAGCTATATTGAGTTGGCTGCCACTTATCTCGTATTGGCTACACACCGACTTAACAGCTCTTTCTTTTTCAGAGGAAATCTAAAAATAAAGAGACGTGTATACAGTAGCTTATTTACATTTTGTATACAGCTTAAACACGAGAATGATGCACAAAACGCTAAGTACAACACGCATTTGGATACTCACCTGAAATATGATATTTCAGTTGTTTTATCACTTCTATTAGCGCAATTGTACGCTGCACATACACTGGGCATGATTCGCGATAGGTCAATAAGACGTCTAAAGCAAATTACAACCGGAAAACATTGATTTTCTAACGCCAGTACCATACACCAAATGTAAATATACTGACATGTAGACGTTTCAAACAATGGCGGCCGGTGTTGCTTTTTGCTGCCGCTGGGAGCGCTGTTACCTCACAGATAGCCACTCTATGTTGTTTATATACCTCCTTGATCGAAATCGCTGCAGAGTGCTAGAATCTCTGGTCGGACATAAGACTGTGGGCTAGCTAGAACATTTTGAAAACGTGTTAATGAATCTTTATTGGCCTATCTAAAGAAAAAAAAACACAAAGGACAATAAAATTTATAAGACTAACTAAAAGTCAGAATCAATAGCACTGGCCAGATAATTATTTCGACGCAGCCCGTTCCGTAGCGCGTGTAGTAAACAGTTGGTTAGCGTCGCACGCGGTGGCTGTAAACTATTTAAATTAAATTTAAACGAGCAGTATCTTCCTGAAGCGAGGTGTCGGTTCTTAATGTGCGTTCTCAGTGACCAGAGTGTAACAGCTGAACTGAAGCTTCGTCGCCGTGTTCCTCAAACAGAACGACACACTTGAGCGACGCTGCAGTACGATTCACGTCGATGTCCGCACCCGGGGCGACGCCACTAACATCGCTCGTTCCATACTTCGCGTCATCTGCATCTACATCTACATCTACATGGATACTCTGCAAACCACTTTTAACTGCCTAGCAGAGTGTTCATCGAACGACCTTCACAGTTCTCTGTTACTCCAATCTCGCATAGCGCACGGAAAGAACGCTATATCTTTCCTTACGAGTTCTGATTTCCCTTATTTTATCGTGGTGATCGTTTCTCCCCATGTAGGTGGACGTCAACAAAATATTTACGCAT